>NW_024041150.1:7699719-7770444 GCF_014851395.1 Micropterus salmoides
CACTCGTGCGCTCTCCTCTTAGTCGTGCCACTTTACTGCACACTGGGGCAGGCGGGGTTTTCGGCACGGTTTAGTGGGTATCTCGTTCCCATAGTGTCGTAACCGACGCAGTTCGAGTTCCCTCGAAGGGGAACGTCTCGGGTTACGTATGTAACCCTGGTTCCCCAAGAAGGGGAACGAGACACTGCGTCGGCCTGCCGCACCTCTCTCCCCTGCTTCATAGTTTAAGCTAATGATGAGTGTGTACAGGTGTGCTTTATACTCCTCCGGTTATTCCGTCACACCTTACCGTTCTAGCAACAAGCCAATAGGATTGGAGTGATTTCATTCACATTCAGACCTGCTACGCCTAGAGGAGTCCCCATAGTGTCGTAACCGACGCAGTCTCGTTCCCCTTCTCGGGGAACCAGGGTTACATACGTAACCCGAGACGTTCGTTCTCCTGTCTGTACACAGGCAGGGTGCTAAATGAACTGTTTTGTCCACCAGCCAGTAAACGCTCAAAGTCTACCACTCAGTAGATTACCATTGTTTTTAGCTGCTGATGAAGTAAATCTAGCAGACATTTGCATAATTTACCAGTAAATGGCTGGTAGATGGTGCCATGTTTTTTTTATTGAGTTAAACTACAAGAAGCTAAAGTGTCTGAGATATTAGAGGTGTCTTGAAACTGAGTAACAAAGCAGCAAAAGCAGGCTGCTGCCCTGTGCAGGGGGGACTGAGCCTTGTCCTGGAGTAAAGCTTAAGAAAAGAAGAGGATGCTGCCTTCACTCTCCGGGGGTGAGCGCTTCACTATAAAGGTTCTTTGTTTTAAAGAGAGGGTGTTGTGGATCCACAAATATGAAATAGTTTAAAAAGCAAAATTAACCTCACTTTTGTATCTAATGTTTAATTATACTGCTAAGATGAGTATGTATCACAAAGTTAGCATATAAAAGTATTTGATAGAATTGGTGGGAAATGTGTTTAAATGTTTTTCCACTTTGAAAGAAAATATAACAAGAATCATCTTATGATTATTCTTGAATTTATTTCTTTGTTCTTACCCTTTAAGGAATCATCTCATAATATAATATTACTTGAAGTCAAATTGCTAACACATTGCTAAAGTCATCTTATAAACGTGTGTTGCTGTGTAGCTTCTTAAACTCATTGCTTCATCACCATGATTATAATGTTGTGTACTCATGATGTTTTGTAAGTATCTTTCAGGACTGACAGTAGGAATGTATTTTTACTTTAACTCTTACTCTTCACTCTGACCGTCAGTTTATATCAAAGTTTATTCCTTGAGTATTTGCTTATATGCGTTGTTAAATCAATCAAATGTTGTGTTTTTGGTGATCAGGATTTTTAAATGTTCTGGAAATGTTTGGAAAACTGAAAGTGTTTTGGAAATACTTTATGTACTGTTGTTACAAAATATTTAGAACAGTAGAAGATGATTTAACACTTAAAGACGTGACGTAAAGTCTGACACACGGCGGTTTGTGGCCTCACCAGGAGCCTTCCACTGAAGACTAACAGGAAGTCAGCCTTCTGCCAGCAGAGATAGAGTGATGTTTGTTAGTTGTGATGAAGTCAGCTCTAATAAAAAGTGTGAAATCTATTAAGAAGTAATACATTTCATGTTTTAAGAATGTAATAAGGATGATAAATAATTGATAAATGACTGAGGATGCTGAATTATCAACAGTTTTTAATAATAAATGTACTTTACCTGACAGAGTATCAAGATACAGAAAGTGTATCACTGGTATTAACTGGTTTATAATTATTAAGTTTAAATAATTTGATGTGATTAACTTGCTTTAATGTTAAAGAAATAGTTTGATCCTAGTATGACAAAGTTTGATGATATTATGACATTATGAAAAAGTAGTTTATCTTAATTAATTAGGACCCGAGTATGAAACAAGCTCAACAACTCACCAAACTTTAAACAAAATTTAAACGTTGTGGAAATGTACGTGTCATGTTTTTCATGGATGAGTGTGGAAAAGTGGTTCGCTAGCGCCCCCTAAAAAGCAGCCCCCAGACCACGTTTCACCAGAATGTACGAAATGTTTGTGGCAGATGTATCAGGTCCAGGCTTACAAAAAAACTCAGGGAGCGATGCCCTAAACCCAACAGTAAGTCGGCCATTTTGAATGAAAGGCTCCGTACTACAAATGTTGAGGAATGATGATAGAAACTGAAAGACAGCAGTTTGTGATTTGATATGATTGTGGGTAAACTATAGGTACACTGTGTTTGTGTGAACTTCACCTCACAGCTTTAGTGATGTCACTGAACAATGTTAGGTAGATATTAAAAACCTGCTCCCTTTAATAACCTGATCTCTCAAACAACAATTCAATTCAATTCAATTCAATTTTATTTATAGCGCCAAATCACAACAACAGTTATCTCACAGCACTTTTCATAAAAGAGCAGGTCTAGACCGTACTCTGTGATGATATTTACAGAAGCCCAACAGTTCCCACCAAGAGCAGCACTAGGCGACAGAGGCAAGGAAAAACTTCCTTTTAAGAGGCAGAAACCTCGAGCAGAACCATGGCTCAGGGTGGGGTGAAGGAGAGAGAGAGAGAGAGAGAGAGAGAGGGGAGGGAAGCAGCCTACACAATATCCACACAGAGGTACAGACAGTAAAGGTGATGTTGCTATAGACTAAATGAAAAATGGTACAGATATTTATAGTAGTGTTAATGATAACAATCGTAATGTTAATGATTATAATAACAATAGTAACAATAGTCGTTGCAGTAGAGGGTGTCGAGCAGGAACACGGGGGCAGCAGGTGACCCGCAGCCACAGATCCAGACTCCACAGCTCCAGAGCCAGAAACACCTGCAGGAAGTGATAGGAGGAGAGAGGAGAGAGACGAGAAAGCACAAGACTACCAGAAAGGGGAGAAGTTGTGTTAGTAACATGCAATAATGGGATGAGGTTGCATACAGAGGGAGAGAAAGTAGAGGAGAGAGGAGCTCAGTGCATCATGGGAAATCCCCCGGCAGTCTAGGCCTATAGCAGCATAACTAAGGGATGGTTCAGGACTCACCTGAGCCAGCCCTAACTATAAGCTTTATCAAAGAGGAAAGTCTTAAGCCTACTCTTAAATGTGGAGATGGTGTCTGCCTCCTGAACCCAAACTGGAACCTGGTTCCACAGGAGAGGAGCTTGATAGCTGAACGCTCTGGCTCCTAGTCTACTTTTGGAGACTCTAGGAACCACAAGTAACCCTGCATTCTGGGAGCGCAGTGCTCTGGTGGGGTAGTAAGGTACTATGAGCTCTTTAAGATAAGATGGTGCCTGACCATTAAGAGCTTTGTAGGTAAGAAGAATGATTTTAAATTCTATTCTGGATTTTACTGGAAGCCAATGCAGAGAAGCTAAAACAGGAGAAATGTGATCTCTTTTCCTGGTTCCTGTCAGAACACGTGCTGCAGCATTCTGGATCAGCTGAAGAGTCTTAACGGACTTTTTCGAGCAGCCTGATAATAAGGAATTGCAGTAATCCAGCCTAGAAGTAACAAATGCATGGACTAGTTTTTCTGCATCATTTTTAGACAGGATGTTCCTGATTTTCACAATATTATGTAGGTGAAAAAAGGCGGTCCTTGAAATTTGCTTAATGTGAGACTTAAACGACATGTCCTGATCAAAGATAGTACACAGACAGTATGTGTGGAGCTCCTTCTGTGTCTGAACATTATATTAGTTTATAACTCTGAAGCTCCTCAAAGACTTTGTGTCCATCTTGTATTACAGGTATTTGGTCATCGCCCACCCACTGTGGTACCGCTGCAGACGAACCATCAAGACCTCTGTGGTGCTCTGTGTCCTGGTCTGGGTCCTTTCTCTTGTTTGTTTCATCCTTAACTATGTCTTGTTTTATTATTTATATTCTCAGTATCAAGTGACATTCCTAATCGTCGCCCCCATCCTCCTCCTCCTTCCCTTCCCTCTGTTAATCTTCTTCCTGGTTGGGACCCTCAAAGCCCTGTCTTATTTACACTCTGCTGTTCCTGCCCAGCATCATTTGGTACCTGGAAGTGAACAATGACAAGACCTGGTTTCTAGAAAAATATAAATTGAGACTCTACTTCCTGTCTACCATCTTCATCAGGTTGAGTCCTCTTGCAGACTTGTTCCTGTATGTCTTCATGAGGAAAGGGTTCATAGACAAGCTTTTGTCCTCTGTGTGTTGCTGCAGAATGGACAGCAATGATATCAGCAGTCCATCAGTATGAATGATGACAACATTTCCACAGTCAGCTTCATGTAGGCAGAGAAAGAGGGAGAGAGAGAAAGGGGAGGAAACAGGAGGAGAAATGGAGGCCAATAGAAAGGATAGAGACGAGACAGATCCTGTCATCTACTGAGACCATTTCCAATAAGACACCTAACTGTAGAGAACAGGAAGCACTGTTTGGACTCTGCTGTGGGAGAAGTGGCTGCTGGGAAATGTTTTGGTCAACTTGCTCTGGTTCACTGTGATGGCTTCAACACATGGAAATAAAATGTGTTTTATTAGTTTGGAGCTGGAAGTTGATGTCTGTCATTATTCTCCTTTAATCCCAGAAGCAAAGCAGATATTATTTTAGATGAACTGAGCTCATTCTAGCCGCCTCGCTGTCTTCTTCCTAAATCTTTATTTGGACTGTTGTTTGGATGTTTAACACAGGGAGAGCATCTCAACACGTCTTTAGCACTTTGTACTTTTTAAGTGTAATTTCTGCTGTTTTAGTGGTAGGCATGCTGCTGTTTAGGATGGGATTCAGAGCAGCTGTTTTGCAGCAGCTGTTGTGTTTTTGGCAATCTGGAGAAAATCTTAAACCACAGTTTATGTCAGATTCTATGAAATTGTACATTTTCTGGAAATCCAATAAAAATCAGTTTGTAGACCAAACTGTGAATGTTTGTCTTTGAGCAACTCAGTGAATTAAAAGCTGACAAATGAAGGTTCAACAAAATCTCTGCTGGTTGACAAATCTCTGTTGTCTATATGAACATAAAGCCCAACCTGCTGTTAGCAGGGAGGCATCCTGCACTTTCTGACCAAATGAGGTTTCCTCACAGCTCTTAAAGCTTTCAGACTTTTTTAGATAATAATTTGGGGCAGAAATGATAAAGTGTGACAGGGACAGTCACAACAGATCAATATCTAATATGAAACTAAAACTCTGTAGACGGAGGTCTGGTGAGTCATTATTTATTAACAAATAACAAAAAACTTACAGTTCAGTGGTGAAGGTGGCAGTCTGAGATGAAGAAACAATAATCCAGAAAAACAGAGAGCACAGACACAGGAAGTGAAACAAGACAATGACAGAAGGGGAAGAAAAACTGCAAAATAAAACAGGAAACCAGAAACAAACATCAACAACATCAGCTTGGTTAATATGTGTGTGTTTTCAGACACTGTTTGGACAAAACCAACATCAGTTTCTCCTTTATCAGTAGAAAGACATATTGTTTATTGGTTTATTGTTCAAGTGAAACGTTTTATCTCATTCCTCCACTTTGACTGAGCCTGTGGGACTTTCAGCAGGACATCAGTGAGCTGTTTTACTGCTCGGACTGCTGCTATATTTTCTGTAAACCACCAGATGGCAGTGTGCCGGCTGAGTTCGCTGCCCACAAGCTTCAAATCTTTTCTCAGCACAAACCAGAGGAAAGCCCACAAGCTGCATGAAGCTCTGCTCAGCCCACACTGGTTCTGATGGTCCAGCTCAGTCTGCTTTAGCTAGTTACTATAAAACAAAGAAGAAAAAGGCCCATAAACAGCTGTAGAACCTGGAGACAATAGTATAGTAAAATACTTTTGTGAATACCTGATCTCGACGGAAACTGTTTCTCCCATCCCATAATCCTGTCCCTGTCCCACCATCACTGGCTTGGTTTAAAAAGACATATTGTAGGTTATGTTTCCTGATCTGAGCTACAAACTGGTCCCAGGTTTCTGTAGAGGCGTCATTGTTCCTCTTGATGAGCCATGTTGCCAGTTTAACTTGCCCTGTTAAGACATAACAAGCTAACTTTCTTTTATGGGACACGTTTGTATTTAAAAGTCATTAAAATCTTCCCTTTTCATTAACTCTTACTTAGGTATTTACCCCTTTGATGTCCCATTAGCTCTTACTAGAATGTATTGTCAGTTGCAGATCTCGTGCTGTATTTGATGCTTTGTTGATGTTTGTTTGTTATTCCTCAAATGTAAGTCTTTGGATAAAAGCGTCTGATAAATGAGTAAATGTAAATGTAAGCCACTGAAACACCCCTTTGGGTAAGGAGAGAACCCTGTTTGATCTGGAGCATCAGCCACAAATGCTCCAGGGTTTCCTCCTGGGAGCAGACAAGGCAGCCAGCACTAGTTGTGGCGTCATCATGTGCCACAGCGCCATGCAGGATCCTCCACTTGAGATCTGCAGTACGTTTCTCTATGGGGGTCTTACACAGCGACCTCCAGCTGCCCCCGAGGAGAAGAGCCTGGTGCAAACACTTCTGACCACCTGGATTCTTTCAGTTCTGCCAGTGCAGCCAGGTCGAGGACTTTAACACTTGTGATGTATGATGTCTCTCTGTTTAGTCCATTCAAGGTTCCACATTGGGTTGTTTTAAAGGAAAGGAGTAAGTACATGATGCACTCTTTATATCGTATGTAACTTGTGTTGCAATACTTAGTTTGTGAGGCTTAGATAAGAGGAAGTTGTGTTGACACAAACAGATATATATCTGCAATTGCTTTTGTTTTGGTAATAAAGGTCTCGAAACTTAAGGCACTGTCTCATCTGATCTCTTCTCATCAACAGACCCGGTGAAGTCGGCGTACTTCAACAGTATTCAAAGCACAAAGCATCACACTGTATGTAGAACTCATGCCACACTGCTCTCATTAAAGTGATGAATGATCTAATACTTACTGCTGATACTGGTTATTGTTAGATTTTAGTCCGACGATTCTAGCTCAGCTTTTGACGCTGTTGATCATTCTAATTTATTGGAGCACCCTGAAAAGTGGGTTAGCATCAAGAACACTGCTCCAGATTGGTTTAAGTCCTATTTACCCAACAGAACGTTCTTCATAGTTATGGATAATGCCACCTATTCTTTGGCCCCTGTAACCTGTGGTGATCAAGAAGGCTCCCTCAGACCCTCAGTTGGTCTGTTTATATATGCTGCCATTAGGTCACATTATACAGAAACACAAAATAAAATACCATTGTTATGCTGATGACACACAACTGTACATCCCATTAAATGGAACATACTGTAGATAATCTTCTCTGCTCTATGGGTGAAATAAAGTGCAGAATGTCCCCAAACCATCTTCAATAAATGAAAATAAATCTAATATCATTTTCTGTCTAGAGAAACATCTTGGATCCGTGTCTGCAAGTATCACAGCTTCAGCCAGAAAGCTGTTTCTAATATTGGACAGAACTTTCCTTTGAAAAACATCAAACATGTTGTAACTTGTTATCAACTGAGAAACACCACAAAAATCTGATCTTTTCTCTCATGGCCTAAACTCGAGCAGGTCATCCATGTGTTTACTTCTTCCAGGTAAGATTTTTGTAATTCACTTTTTGCAGGGTTAAACACAAAAAACTTCTGCGGGTACATAATGCAGCTTTTAACAAACACTAGAAGACAAGATCACATCAGTCCTGTTTTAGCCTCACTTCACTGGGTACCTGTAAGTTTTAGGATTGATTTTAGTGACCACTTTTAAGGGACTACATGGTTCTGCTCCCCTTTGAAACAGTACGCAACCTCAGGTCCTCGGGCAGGGCTCTGTTTGCTGTTCCTAAGGGCGCTTTTACACCTGCAGTTCGGTTCATTTGGACCAAGTGAAAAAAATGATCATCATGCATCATCAGGACCCACGTGGGGAAATCAAACTCCGGTGACTGACTTTGGTATGATACTCTTTATTTTTAACTATGTATGTAACTTTGATACAAGTGCTGTATAAATAAAGATTATTATTATAATATATCCTGCCCCATGCTAACAAGAAAATCACCTGTCAGTGTTCATAAGGATGTAGCTGATCAGTATATGTGTCCTCTGAATGGAACTGAAATTACTCAATCCAGAATTAAGGTTTTGAACTGTGTTCACTGTGCAGCTGATCAAGTCATTACTTTAAGCTTTTAGCAGTTTATCTTCCAGAAATGCAGTTTGTAGTTTCCAAAGTGTCCCCTGCAGAAAGCCAAGGTATTTAAAGAAGCAGTCTGACAGTTTGGGAAATCTGCTTGTTCTTGTTGGATCTCAGCTAATAATGAGCTAAAGGTTAAAAAGGGGAAACATACAGTAGACTTTACTAACTTCTACTGAAACATGTTGGTCTGATCTGTTGTGACTGTCCCTGTCACACTGACATAAACTGTGGTTTAAGATTTTATCCAGATTGCCAAGCACACAGCTGCTGCAAAACAGCTGCTCTGAATCCCATCCTAAACAGCTGCATGCCTACCACTAAAACAGCAGAAATTACACTTAAAAAGTACAAAGTGCTAAAGACGTGTTGAGATGCTCTCCCTGTGTTAAACATCCAAACAACAGTCCAAATAAAGATTTAGGAAGAAGACAGCGAGGCGGCTAGAATGAGCTCAGTTCATCTAAAATAATATCTGCTTTGCTTCTGGGATTAAAGGAGAATAATGACAGACATCAACTTCCAGCTCCAAACTAATAAAACACATTTTATTTCCATGTGTTGAAGCCATCACAGTGAACCAGAGCAAGTTGACCAAAACATTTCCCAGCAGCCACTTCTCCCACAGCAGAGTCCAAACAGTGCTTCCTGTTCTCTACAGTTAGGTGTCTTATTGGAAATGGTCTCAGTAGATGACAGGATCTGTCTCGTCTCTATCCTTTCTATTGGCCTCCATTTCTCCTCCTGTTTCCTCCCCTTTCTCTCTCTCCCTCTTTCTCTGCCTACATGAAGCTGACTGTGGAAATGTTGTCATCATTCATACTGATGGACTGCTGATATCATTGCTGTCCATTCTGCAGCAACACACAGAGGACAAAAGCTTGTCTATGAACCCTTTCCTCATGAAGACATACAGGAACAAGTCTGCAAGAGGACTCAGCCTGATGAAGATGAGAGACAGACTGTTAAGGGTCGGGACATACTTTTTGTGTAGGATCAAAATGATGCTGGGCAGGAACAGCAGCGTGTAAATAAGCAGCACCAGAACCAAAATTCCCACAATTCGTCGTTTTCCATCAGAGGGGACCGAGATGGAAGCAGACAGGGCTTTGAGGGTCCCAACCAGGAAGAAGATTAACAGTGGGAAGGGAAGGAGGAGGAGGACGGCGAGTATGTTTGGATTCACACTATAAAACCAAGAAATGACCAAAAAGGGAGGAGTAAGGACCCAGACCAGGACACAGATCACCACAGAGGTCTTGATGGTTCGTCTGAAGCGGTACCACAGTGGGTGGGCGATGACCAAATACCTGTAATACAAGATGGACACAAAGTCTTTGAGGAGCTTCAGAGTTATAAACTAACATAATGTTCAGACACAGAAGGAGCTCCACACATACTGGATAGACAGATAGATACCTTTCCAGGGAGATGCAGACCATGAAGAAAACACTGGCCAATAAGGCAGAGTAGTAAATATAAAAGAACATCTCAGATATCGTTCCACAAACATTTGGTGCCACCTTAACAATCATGTAGCAGAGCTGAAGGATGTCAGAAATGAGAAGGTTGATGAGGTAGATGGGAGCAACATGATCTCTTCTCACCTGCAGGAAAACATTGGTAAAAGTCAACAAGCAGTTGGAAACATGTTGTGAAGTCCACCTCCTCCCAAATCTGTCATCTTGCTCTGCCCAGCAGCTGCACTCAGAGCCATTTCTGACTTTTTCATCCAACAGGAATCTCAGATATGACCCACTGGCCAATCAGTGCAGGAACAAGACTAAGGGCCAGATTTCCTGCAGCTTCTGCAGCAGTTTTTCAGCCACAGATATGAAGCATTCTGGCTCAAACACATGAGCTGGATTTATCCAGACAGACGCACCAAACGTTGCTACTGATACAATGAACATTAACTCGTGAAAATCAAAACACAACGCTAAAATTAATTATTTTTGTTCATGAAGTCACCTGTCTGTTATTAGGAAAATCACATCTGTGGATCTGTAGGTAAGTCATGACCTTTTACCTAATTATTATATTTATTTTATTCATGTCATCACTGCAGTGTCACATCTGTCTGCATAACGCGCACGTCAGGTCTCTCCGCTGTGGCTGCCAGAAGCTTCACTTTCCCTGTCCTCGTGACTGTAACTTCCTTTTTTTTTTTTTTTTTTTCCCCAACTTGTCCTGGCCAGCAGCCTGGTATAGAGTATAATGACCTCGATACCATATTGTGCCAGACAGATTTTACTTTAACAAGAGAGTATTTAAAATACTCCTTTGTCTGTTTTATTATTTATTTAATTATGTATTGATTTGTCACCGGGCCGGACAGGGGGGCAGACACGGGGATGGGGGGGCACAAACAGGCAGCACAGAGAAAGGACAAGACCTGTAAGAGAAGGGGGATGGAAGGTGGGGACAACAGGGAAAAGCTGTGGGAAACACCAATTGCAGAAAGCAACGAAACCTGCAATAGAACAGAGAGGGGGGCTTGGGGAGGAGAAAAACAACAACAAACAAACACAAACAAACAATAAAAATAATAATAATAGTAAAAGACAAGCAGCCGAACAGCAGCAATAAACAGCTGACATAGTAAGACAACTAAGAGAAAAATGAAAACAAGAAACAGTCACACACACTAAATAAGCAACACAGCACAGCCACGAGAGCTGGAATAATAATTAATTTAAATAAGTAACTGAAAGAAAAGCATCAGGAATAATTCTACCAGGGACAACCTAAATTTGTTTGTGTCTGTGTGTGTCTGTGTGCGTGTGGGTGAATGTGGCCTGTTAAAGAATGTAGTTGTTAGTGAGAGACGCCACGACTGTAACAGGCAGGCAAGAACCCCAGTAGCCAATAGGGGTGGGAGAAAGAAAAAGAATAAAATCAATAAAAAAAAAACAAAGACTCCCAGATGCACTGCGATGCAAACGCAGAAGACCCCGACCCAAATGACAGTTGACAACGTGATGCCGACGGAACGCAAAAAGCGTAACTTCCACTAACCACAAGAAAACAAAAAGGGGAAAAGAGCACGAGTGTTACTTTGTGGCTGTAACAACGCTGTTGACACAATGTCCAAATAACCTGCAGCCCCTGCTGGAGCAGGAGAACCCTACAACGATCAGTATTTAATGTTTAATTAGACTATAATCAAAACTCATGTTAGGTCTAATTTTCGGGACAACTGCTCGTAATTCGGTACTGTCCCGGATTTTTCGGGACGTCTGGTCACCCTATTTAAGGCTGGTGTGTGTCGCATTGAACATTGTGTCGTGGCAGTTGTGTGTGGCGTCGCTATGACGACCTGCTACGTACTATCTCTGGGTACTACCTGCAATGGAAAACGGAGCAGGGCCGAGTAGAGTCGAGTCTATCGATTTGCTCCATGGTAGCATTTTTCGGCAGGGCAGCATAGATCGTCAGAACACCGGCAACAGTTCAACGTTTAGTCCTGATGGTAAGATGTGGAACAATGATGTTGTGGACTTGTGAGTAACTTCTACCATCTGCTAGCTTACGGTCTCAGTCTGAAGCGGCTTTGATTTGGATCACATTACCTTGTTTCTTACGACCCGCCCTTCTCCGCATGTGCAACTCCCAACAAAGATTTTGTACAAGTAAGATGCATCACTCTGTAGCTCAAGAGCGGAGCGTACAACACACAGGGTGAAAAGAGGAGCTGCAGCAATGTGCAGTATGAGAAAAATATGGTGTTTTTTGAAAATTAAACCATGTAAACCTGTTCTGGTATAACCCCTAAATAAGATTACGAACCTGAAAATGAGCAGAATACCTCATCTTTAAGCTCAACAGTTTAAGAGAAGGTTGGAATGGAGCCACACATGGAAACTGCATGTGTTTAGGGTCCAATCAGCTTCATGGACATTTAAATTCTGGAGTCAATTATTCCTGTCAGGTTATAGATCATTCCAAGCCTTTGTCCCAGCCCCCTGACACCTAGCCCTCAAACCAGATCCAGATCCTTTACAGACAGACAGACTGTAGGACAGACACACCACACAGACAGGAAATAAATAACTCTCAGTCAGAATGTACATACCATAGAATAAAGAGCATAGATGGCCACCAGGGTCAGAGGAAGGCCGACAGCAACAACTATGTATGTCACCACTTCTACTGGGTCAATATGGTATTTGAAGGTGGTGCTGCTGTAACCATAGCTTTGGTTCTGTGAGCTGCTGTTAAAGTAGAGACCTTCCATTCTTCAGAGTGAAACCTGTTGTTTGAGAGATCAGGTTATTAAAGAGAGCAGGTTTTTAATATCTACCTAACATTGTTCAGTGACATCACTAAAGCTGTGAGGTGAAGTTCACACAAACACAGTGTACCTATAGTTTACCCACAATCATATCAAATCACAAACTGCTGTCTTTCACTTTTTCAATTTGTTACATTTAACATTTATTTAGTCAAATAAGAACAACAAGTATGTTTAGAACTGATTGAGAAACACTAATTCATCTTATTTCACTGAAGTTTTTAAATGTTAACTGAGTCATTAACTGACTGTAACCTGTCTCCTCCTGAGGCTTTTCATCAACAATCACAAAATCCTGAAAAACATTACTATAACAATAGACAGAAGATGACGAAGAAGAAGAATTTGTACAAAGAAAAAGAAAAAAAAGCCTTTGTAAGCATGTTCTACATATCTGGACTCTAGATCAGTATTACTTTCTTATTTATAGGTTTAATTCTAAATTGTTCATGCTGTCTCATTTTCATTATTCTTTCTTTACCTCATTTTATTTAAATTAAATTTTATTTATATAGCGCCAAATCACAACAGTTATCTCAGAGCGCTTTTCATAAAAGAGCAGGTCTAGACCGTACTCTGTGATGATATTTACAGAAACCCAACAGTTCCCACCGAATGAATTTAAAATACTAGTAATAGTATTTTAGAGATTAAAAAGCCCAAAGGAAATCAACCCTAACTGTTTTAACCTCAGTATTCTGTCCACCTACAGTCTAAAGCTGTCTGCTTGTTCATTTATCTGTTTAATTCGCTCTACATAGAAGAAAAAAGGAATTTGACTAAATGTACCTGGAAAAGCTGCCAGACCACCTGAATGAGTTCCTCCTACAGAGCCCGATGTTTTGTCCTCTGCAGCCAAACCTCAAACATGGCCAGTGACAACATGCAGCAGGGTGCCGATGATATATTGCTGCTCGTCTGAGACAAGGGAGTGTCTTATCCATACTGTAACTCCTAAATCTGGGCAAGTTGGGTCAAGTCCACATACTAGGTGTGTTTCATAATATCTCACATCAACACAGAACGAACCTCATTTTAAACATCCAACAATGATCAATACCCAAGATATCTCCAAACACAGGACATCAAAATGTGCGATTCAAAGTAGGAGTAGAATATGTGATACATCTAATTAATGACACAACTATAACTTCTTTGAATGCAGCTTAAGGACTCACACATGTACAGGCTTGCCTGCCAAAGCAACAGGCTGATAATAATCTATATCTGCTCTTCTAAGTAAAATCAATCCATGTAATGACTGAAATGTTGGCAGGTAGATTGAAGATTAGAGATTCAGGCCATGGAACCAAAACCAGGTGAGGTCAAGGAGGGCCCAAGCCGAAGGGTAGAACCTAAAGGCAAAAAGACACACAAATACAGGTGCTGGTCATATTATTAGAATATCATCAAAAAGTTGATTTATTTCAGTAATTCCATTCAAAAAGTGAAACCTGTATAATGTATACATTCATTCCACACAGACTGATATTTTTCAAGTGTTCATTCCTTTTAATTTTGATGATTATAACTGACAACTAATGAAAACCCCAAAATCAGTAGCTCAGAAAATTAGAATATTGTGAAAAGGTTCAATATTGAAGACACCTGGTGCCACACTCTAATCAGCTAATTGCAAAGGCCTTTAAATGGTCTCTCAGTTTAGTTCTGTAGGCTGCACAATCATGGGGAAGACTGCTGACTTGACAGCTGTCCAAAAGACGACCGTTGACCCCTTGCACAAGGAGGGCAAGACACAAAAGGTCATTGCTAAAGAGGCTGGCTGTTCACAGAGCTCTGTGTCCAAGCACATTAATAGAGAGGTGAAGGGAAGGAAAAGATGTGGTAGAAAAAAGTGTACAAGCAATAAGGATAACCGTACCCTGGAGAGGATTGTGAAACAAAACCCATTCAAAATGTGGGGGAGATTCACAAAGAGTGGACTGCAGCTGGAGTCAGTGCTTCAAGACCACCACGCACAGATGTATGCAAGACATGGGTTCCAGCTGTCACAATCCTTGTGTCAAGCCACTCTTGAACAAGACACAGCGTCAGAAGCGTCTCGCCTGGGCTAAAGACAAAAAGGACTGGACTGCTGCTGAGTGGTCCAAAGTTATGTTCTCTGATGAAAGTAAATTTTGCATTTCCTTTGGAAATCAAGGTCCCATAGTCTGGAGGAAGAGAGGAGAGGCACAGAATCCACGTTGCTTGAAGTGCAGTGTAAAGTTTCCACAGTCAGTGATGGTTTGGGTGCCATGTCATCTGCTGGTGTTGGTCCACTGTGTTTTCTGAGGTCCAAGGTCAACGCAGCCGTCTACCAGGAAGTTTTAGAGCACTTCATGCTTCCTGCTGCTGACCAACTTTATGGAGATGCAGATTTCATTTTCCAACAGGACTTGGCACCTGCACACAGTGCCAAAGCTACCAGTACCTGGTTTAAGGACCGTGGTATCCCTGTTCTTAATTGGCCAGCAAACTGGCCTGACCTTAACCCTATAGAAAATCTATGGGGTATTGTGAAGAGGAAGATGCGATACGCCAGACCCAACAATGCAGAAGAGCTGAAGGCCACTGTCAGAGCAACCTGGGCTCTCATAACACCTGAGCAGTGCCACAGACTGATCGACTCATGCCACGCCGCATTGCTGCAGTAATTCAGGCAAAAGGAGCCCCAACTAAGTAGTGAGTGCTGTACATGCTCATACTTTTCATGTTCATACTTTTCAGTTGGCCAACATTTGTAAAAATCCTTTTTTTGTATTGGTCTTCAGTAATATTCTAATGTTCGGAGATACTGAATTTGGGATTTTCATTAGTTGTCAGTTTTAATCATCACAATTAAATTAAATGAACAGTTTGAAATATATCAGTCTGTGAGTAATGAATGAATATAATATCCAAGTTTCACTTTTTGAATGAAATTACTGAAATAAATCAACTTTTTGATGATATTCTAATTATATGACCAGCACCTGTATGGCACTTAACAATTTGTAGTCCGATACATTCAGCTTTCAGGTTGACACCTCTCCCTCCCAATATGGTTAATAAAAGGTCCCCAAGTGCTAAAAAACTTTGGGTTGCCATCAAGACACAGTGTCATTTAACCATTTAAGGAAAGGAGGCAGATTTCCACTCCCTCAGGATAACCCTTTATGCAATAACCATATCAAACATGAGAGTTTGTTGTTATGCTGGAAGGAGAGAAAACAAGTGGTTGGAACAGCCTAATATCACAGAGAGACTGTCAGGGATTAGCTGTCTATTGTATATGCAACTGTACACATTGAACATGTCATCCCAACAGTTCTTGAGCTTGGGACAGGCCCAGAAAAGATGTCCAAGTGACATCAGACTCTCACACTCAAGCTGCCTAAAAAGTGCTCATTGCTTACCTTATTAGGGATTACCAAACACCAATTGTAAGTTGCTTTGGATAAAAGACGACCTGTCTGTGGTCTCTGAATCACCTCCATCCATAGTAACATCCACTCCCACACGGCCACACACTTGTCAACTGCTCCATTAACTTCCTCAGCACTGCATCATCCACATTCAACATAACAGACTCAGCGCTACTCACATGTAGCACGCCGTTGACCTCACGATGCCGCCCACCGCTGTAACGCAAACAGCTTCACCAGGTCGTATCGCTCCCCGTGGCCCTTTTTGAGATTATTTCTTAAGTGGCTTTGTTGATGTAACAGGGAAAGGTAAGAAGTAATTTCACTGATCCCAGTGTTTTCTGACCTTCTAGCTTTAGGTATTTCTCACATGTTGTTGTCCTTGTCAGGAAGACAACAATAGACTGATTAGTTAAAGACAGTAGCCCGGGCATCAGGCTAACAGATCTCAGTGTTCTATGGGAATCTTACAAGGTTGAGTCCTACAAGAATGTTTACAAGAACTCACTGGCTCCACAGATCAGAGTACAACTCATGAATAGCGAGAGATTCCAACGTGACGAAGCACTGGAGTCTAAACATCAGGTAAATTAGTTGTTCTAGGTGAAAGGTGACCTAGAGAAACCTACAGTCACTAGGGGGAAGACAGAAACATAAAAGGGATGAAAAGATGTTCTTCAGATTTGGTGTTGGCCTGTTGTATGCTGGCACTGTGTCTCCTCGGCCGGGCTCAATAAACCACGCTATGTTAAATCTTTATCAGTCTCCGAAACTTCTTCACACCTGAACCTTGCTCACAGTATTTCTTCAACACCCCTTGTGTCTGATTTATCCCATCTATATTCCCTATTTTTCTCATTCATGTCTCAGCAGGCTGCACACCCTACTCCTGCACCCCTCTATCCCAGCATCCTTTCTTCTTCCCTACCTGCCATCCATCCCGCCACAGCGTTCCTTTCTTTCCTGGGTTCAGACCTCAGTAACACTAGGCCTTTCTGTGTGAAGTTTGCATGTTCTGCCCGCTCTGGTTTCCTTCCACCATCAAACTGGTGCAAACAAACATGCATGCTAAAATTCGGCCAGAGTAATTGTTCTTTTTCTACCACAGGGGGACCATCCCTCCCCTCTTCGAGCCCTTCATCCTTTCCTTCCTGAACCTTCTCGCTAACCATACAAACTACCTTTCTTACCTCAATTCTTAGTCTGAGTTACTGAACTGGTTGTTAACGTAGAGATCCTTAATAGAAGACAGATCTTTCTTCGACCAGTGTGCAAAAACAGCATCTATCAAGCCAGGCTTAAAGCAGGGGTTTTGACCTATAGGAGCATACATAGATTGAGATAATAATCTTAAACACATTACATAAAATAAAGTGATCCTGCAGTTGTTTTATAGGTAGATTTGGTTTGGAATGAAAATGGCCGTTAAGGATGCAGCAGTAAGCCGTGCTGCCTTACAGGACTCAATCTCGGGCCATCTGGGATTGAAGGCGGTCCCCTATCTGGCCACAGTTGATGTGTGCTTCCAGAAAAACCCATTACAGGCTCAACAGACCCAGGCCACCTTCTGTAGGTGCGCCTTGGAGATTGGAGGGGACTTGTTAGCCCAGATAAAGAGTTTAGTGCTACACCTTATCCCAGTGATAGGAGGACTGACTCTAAGAGAGATGACCAAAGGCTCGAGAGCCAGGGCCAGAGCATGGGGGGGAGGCAGAAACCCTGTCTAGTCCCACGGTGCAGGGTTTGGAGCCTCTGGGTCTGGGGTGGGTCTGGGGTGGGTCTGCGCGCTGGGGGGGCTGGGCCCGTCCTGGGGATGGGCGGGGTTGTTGCTGACTCCGGGGTGCTGCCGGTGCTAGAGGGGCTCTTGCTATAAGCCCTGGGCTGGAGGGACCTGGCGTCCTCCTGCTTAGGGGGGTGGGGGACGGGACTGAATGAATGATGGGGCCAGTCAGGAATCTGGTCTTCTAGCCTCCCTATGACCTCCTTCACCTTTCCCCCTTTGGTCATGTCTCACAACATACACCCTTAGGACCCTGGGGGGCGGGCAGCCTGCAGGGCGTTTGGGGGGTGGGGCTGCTTTATTGCGGCCTCGCACTTCTTCCTCCCCCACTGCCCGCCCCTCAATTTTAATTACACATTAGACACAGAGGGCTTGGGGGGTGGGAGGGGCACGATGGGAGGCTCCACTACCTGACAGTTGTGGGGTGCCTGTGTCACAACTACCCTCCAATTTTAGTTGCACCTTAGTTACCACACACCTTATCTTTACTCCACCATACAACACTTCACAATCCATGACATGCATCCAACACAAGACAACACATTTACAGAGGCAGGCAGAGGGGTGAAGGAGTGTGGGAGATTTTCATTGGCCTCGTGTCCTTCCCCTGGAGCCCCGGGTGTCGGGGGTGCTGTGGGGGAGGCATTTCCTCGTTGGCTTGGAGGGACCTGTTTGCATCCCTGTTCTGCTTCATTGGCCTTGGATCCATGCTTCCCCATTTCTCTGTCGGCCAGTTGTTGGACCCCTCTGGATACTGAGGTATAGAGTTAGTTTTCGGGATGTGCAGTGTGGGTGCGGGGCAGGGCTGTGCTCCGGTTTGTTCTGGGTTTGTGCCTGGAGTTCTCGGCCCTTGCCGGGTGGGTGGGTTGTTAGTGGCATGCAGCTGACCTAGTTGATTTTGCCTCGTTGCTGGTTTGGCTGGTGTTGCACGGGATGCCGGGGGGTGTGCTGGGCATGGGGGAGGTCGGCTGGCGCCGGCGGCCTTAGTTTTTTCCTGCGGTTCCGACTTTTATTGGCGGGTGCACGGTGACCTGTGCGGCGCGTTTGCTGCCGGGCTGGGACTTGCTGCTGGTGTTTCTCTCCACTGGCTTTCGCTGTCGTGTTGTTCCATTTGCTCTCTCTCGTTTGCCCGTCCTCGCACGCGGGATTCGCGGGGGGCTGCTGGGCATTGGGAGTTGCCGTGCTCGCGCAGTGTGCACGTTGGGCTCGTCAATTGTGCATTGGTGTTGATGATTACATGGCATTTGGGCCTTTTGGTTGTTTGCTGTGCGGCGGTGGGGTGCTGCTCTTCCGCGGGTTACGCTTTTTGCGTTCCGTCGGCATCACGTTGTCAACTGGCATTTGGGTCGGGGTCTTCTGCGTTTGCATCGCGGTGCATCTGGGAGTCTGGTTTTTTTTGATAGATTTATTCTTTTTCTTTCTCCCACCCCTATTGGCTACTGGGGTTCTTGCCTGCCTGTTGCTGGGGTAGGTGTGACACAGTCGTGGCGTCCCACTCTCACTAACAACTACATTCTTTAACAGGCTTATGTGCACACACATGTACACACACATGTACACATGTACACACACACACACACACACAGTCTCACACATAGACTCAAACAAATGTAGGTTGTCCCTGGTAGAATTATTCCTGATGCTTTTCTTTCAGTTACTTATTTAAATTAATTATTATTCCAGCTCTCGTGGCTGTGTTGTGTTGCTTATTTAGTGTGCTGGACTGTTTCTTGTTTTCATTTTTCTCTTCGTGGTCTTACTATGTCAGCTGTTTATTGCTGCTGTTCGGCTGGTTGTCTTTTACTATTATTATTATTATTATTATTTTTTGTTGTTGTTTTTCTCCTCCCCAAGCCCCCCTCTCTGTTCTATTGCAGGTTTCGTTGCTTTCTGCAATTGGTGTTTCCCTCTGCTTTTCCCTGTTGTCCCCACCCTCCATCCCCCTTTCCCCCTTCTCTTACAGGTGTTGTCCTTTCTCTGTGCTGTCTGTTTGTGCCCCCCCATCCCCGTGTCTACCCCCCTGTCCGACCCGGTGACAAATCAGTATATAATTGAATAAATAATAAAACAGACAAAGGAGTATATTAATACTCTCTTGTTAAAGTAAAATCTGTCTGGCACAATATGGTATCGAGGTCATTATACTCTATACCAGGCTGCTGGACAGGACAGGGTTAAAAAAAAGAAAAAAAGAAAGCATTCTAAGTTTCTAAAGAAATGGCAGCAGAATGGGGTAGTTTAGTAGAGTACATTATGTTTAACATACGCCGGAACCTATCTGGAATGAAAACTATTTGGTTAGGGTCGATTAGTGTGCCAAAATGCTGGTTTGTTTAAACTTTTGCGACAATCTTCTGATCAGTGTTTAGCAAGCTCAAAAGGCGAGACGATGCATTAGTGTCATCCTTTTTTTTTTTTTTTTGGAGAAGACAATATGAGCACCAAACAAAATGGTTGAAAAATTCCATCTTTCACTCAGCAATTTACCATCCGAAGTAAAAGTGTGTGTGAGAGTATAAAATATTCAACCTGAGGACCCATGTTTGTGTCTGAGATAATGTGAAACCCTCAAATAATACAAAGACACTTTAACAAGAAAAAAACAACTATACTTACCAAAAACTCCAAAATACATTCTGGGACATGTGGAACAAATTAAGCACAAGCAAACCACATGCAACCCCATTCAAAACTGCAGAATGTGGAGAAAATATTTTGAAGATCTTTATAAAGACATACTACCAAAAGCAACAAATTCAAATCACAAACTGATCAAAGACTCACCAAATTGGAAAGCATTAAAGACAACCAAAACCCACTTGATTTTCCAATATCAAGAATTAATCTCTAAACAAAAAAACAAACATGTGCCACTGACAGCATTTCAAATGAAACAATTAAAAACAGCACTTCTGAACAGCAGATGGCAGTGCTCAAATTATTAACACTGTTTTAATTTATTCTGTAGCATTTTAAACGGATATTTTAAATTTCATAAATAAACACAGTATCTTGAGTAAAAACGACACAGGCTTCCTTCCAAAGCGTTGCGCTACCGACCACATTTTTACCCCGCACACCCTCATTGAAAAACATGTACATCAAACAAAACACAGTAAAATAGTTGCCTGTTTTGTTGACTTTAAAAAGGCATTTGATTCAATTTGGTACGATGGACATGAGGTCAAGGACATGATCAAAAGGAGGCGTTCGGCAAGTAAATTCAGTCCTACACTATATGACATCTACATAAATCAATTAGCAGTGCAATTGGACCAATGTACAGCATTAAACTTTTTGATGCACGTCCTCAAGACTCCCTCCAATTCAAGGTTCTTCAAACCCAAGAGCTGAACCTGGAAGAGAGACATTTATACCAGCTAGTTCTGAAACTAAGAAATCCTGCAACATGTCACACACACCTTAAATACATATTTGGAACATTGGGAGGGAAAAAAAATAAAATAAAAACCACACACAATCTAAGTTGTTATCCGGGCCTGAACAGGCTCACTACAGACTAAGTAACCTGCAACTGAAACACGGACGCATAAAAAGTCCTGGTTACCTAAAGAAGACAGTGTATGTGAGCTCTGTACAACAGGTGACCAAAGCCTGCTTTAATAACAGAATCTTTCATTGCTCTTTAAAAGAATCAACAGCATTTAAACAGCCTAGAAAGGGAGGCGATGTATTCCACAGCCTATATGCCACAGCTTGAAATGATCGATCACCTCTGGACTTAAAATGAGTGTGGGGAAGCTGAATCTGTGTGAACATAACAGCCAAAGCATCTCTGTTGTCTGTGCTATCCAGACCTCAGGGACAACGTCTCTGTGGGATGAAATGATGGACAGATAGCTGGATAACTAACAGGCTCTCTCAGCTCTCCTCACTCATTTGAGCATACATGTACCTGACGTATGTGTGTTGCTGTGAGTCCATCTGCAAATGATTGAACAAAATGCACAGAAAGACAAGTGCTTGTCTCGGGTCTTTACTCGAAAAACCAGAATGGCCATTATAGTTTTGGCCTTGTCGGCAGGATCACTTGATACTGTGCATGGCTGGAGTCTGGGACTCTAGACTTCAATCCTTCCAAACAAACTATGGATGAGACGTTGAGGGCCTAACGCCTGAGTGTCTGAGGTTTGCTCACCATGATCAACAAGAACCTTGGCAACACTCACTTTTTGGTGAGTTTTTCAAGTAGGGAAATGATTCTAGTCACCAACAGGGACAGACGTTTCAGCAGGGCAGGCCTGGGGCCACTGTGTGAATCGCTGAAGCTTTAGTGTTGAAGAGCAACAGCCAAGGAATCACTGTTGGACAGTGGATGTCTTTAGGGTCCAGGACACATCAACAATAAAAAGAAAGGGAAAAAAGGGACAGAGTGAGTCACAGGACTAACTCCATAAGAAAAGTAAAAAGGTTTTAAAAAGTGAATATATTGTAAATTGTTGAATGTTTATACTGCAGATGTATGACTGAATTGTGAATGAAAATTTGTATGACATCTGAAACCAGGCTTGTGTGAATGAAACTAACAGAACATGTGTGTGTTACGTGTAGCTGTGAGGCTACGCAGAGTATCAGAGTCTGGACCCAAACGCAGACACGGAAAACAGAATAGATGCAGTCGGTGAGATTTATTGGAACTAACAGGTGAAACTTACAAGTGTTTGTGGCAGTCCAAATACACACAGGGAGGAGCAACTGCAAACGAGTGGAAACCTAAAAAGGTAACATCCAAAAAATGAACAACTACTCCAAAAAGTGGGAACAGACAAGAGACATGGATCTGACTACTACAACGAACAAGCCCTGAGTGAAGGAAGCAAACCACTTAAATGCAGGTGAGGGAAAAACTAATCACACACAGGTGAAAACACTAGACAATCAGTAAGACCACAACCACAGGAAGTAAAACAAGACGACAATGGAGGAAGGCATCTACAAACTAAAACTAGAAATACTCAAAACACACACCCACCACACCAGTACAATGAAAGGGTGAATGATGAACAAAGCCTTATAAGAGCTTTTCCATGGTATAGGATAGAAAAGAGTTATTAGAGAAATTCACACTGCGGATCTGTAAAGAATCTTTTCCCAAGCAGACGGATTCAAGGTCCTTATAGCTGTAAGACAGTCCCAGCCTGCATCAGTATCACCAGCACCACAGACAGCAACACAACAGCTGTCAGTGCAAAATCTAGAGCAAGAAACAAGCAGTTAATGCCCTTTCTGAAGATCTACACTCAGTTTGACACCCTGGGAGACGCCACTGGAGAAGGACCTGATACTCTCACTCCCCCATCGAACAAAAAAGAACATTTTCCTCTGGTCTAAAACAGAGACGAGGAATTTGCCAATTATAGGCAATAACTGACCTCTGTGGGAAAATAAAAGTCATTTTTCCCCTGAGAATGGACTTAAGGCAAAGTATCAGCTCAGTGAGACTGAATATCTAAACCACACAGCGGGCTCACAAAAACCAGGAGCAATGGGAGGAACAAAGCCTGTCCACAAAGGAGTCCACATGAGAGACTGAAGTCAGAGATAAGTTCACACATGACATGTATTTAAGTGCACGCCTGAACATGAACTGGAGACGATCATTCATGTTTTATTTCTTCTCGTTTAGATTACTGTAACAGAATTTTAACTTGTATGAATAATGTGACGGCAATTCTTGTTTTCAAATAAACACCTGAAGCAAGCACACAAAAAAACTCATGGGAATCCATTTATTAATTTTACAATTGCTTTATTTCTTTACAGATCGAAACACAACAAACAACAAGACAATGATCATTTAAATCATTTTATTAAGCCCATTGTAGAATAACAGCGTTACGTATCCTAAAAGTTAGAAGCACATTCAGGATAATTGTTTTAGTAAACCTGCGCTATGGGAATAACAAGCTCTCTGTCTAACACTCACAGACTGTGACTCACACACACTGATGTCGCTGCCAGAACTTCTTGTGAGTCATCCTCTAAATGGTGGAATCCATCATTCAGTTCAGTTGGTACCTGCACATACTGGCTCATAAAGGACTAACTATGGCTGTAGCAAGTATAGATCTAGACGGGATCACACAACATGCCAGGAGGAGAAAGGCTCCAATAATGATGAACAGTCTTCCATCCTCCTGCAGTCAGCCATCACTACATGTCCCCTCTTCCTGTAAGTCCTGTTTTTTCTCTTCGTGCAGCAGATCATTCAGATGTTAGATGAGTCATGTTGTCTGAGACATCTGAGACGTACTTACAACAATCTATTCCAATGAATCCAAGTTGCTCTTTCTGCCACCTTCACTGTTGTTTCTGTTGAGCAGTATCAGACAGCAGTTCTTTCTCCTGAAATCCTTCACCACAATCCTTTTCTGTTTCTGCCTTTGGGATGCAACTGCTGCTGCGTCCTGCTTAGATGCTGGAAATGCCTCTACTCATTTAGAAAACACAAATACCATGACGAGACAACATGTCCTTCCCCCATACGGTGTCAGTTCAATGAAATCCACCTGCAGATGATCAAAAGGGTTGTCTGGAGGTGGATGTGCCACCTGTGGACTCTGAATAGCCCTCCCCACATTGTTAGTTGCACAAGTTCTGCAACTTTGACAGAATATCTGGAGAACTTATAGAAACTCTTTGTGAACCGGCTGCTGTTTCCTTCCTGTGTAGTACTCCCTTCTGATACGTGGTCGTTACTCTGTCAACTGACGTGGAAATTGGATATTGCTGGTGAGGGACTGAGCAAATAATTGAGTTACAACAAACTGTTGTCTTTGAAGAATTTATTAATAAAAGAGAAGAAACAGAGAAGTACCACAACAGAAAATCAGCTGGTGCCTAGGGCAGCATGGGGCGTCTGGCCCTGAGCAAAGGGATGATTATCATTTACACAGTCTAGGTTTCTAAGTTTTGGGGAACAGAGATCCTCTCCAGGCCTTGAATGAAAGAGTATCAAAGATCACAGAACAGGTGTGGTCAGACAGAGGTTGTAAAAGTGATCAATTAAATGATATAAATGATATAAAATCAATAACTAAAACAAGACTATAAAACAAAGATGAAGAAGATTATTTGCCATCGTGTTACCTCACCTTTCCTTGGATAACAACTAATCGTTTGGGAAGTGAAGATGCTAATTGTGCCAGTTTTGTAATTGGAATTTTTGTTATTTCCTGCTTGGTACAAAATTTCAGCTGCTGAACCGTCTGTGGTCGCAACTGTCTGATTCTCCTCTTAATGATGCGCCATACATTTTAAATAGGAGACAGATCTGGACTGGCAGCAGGCCTTAAAAGAACACGCATCTGTGTGTACGAAGCCACGTTGTTGTAGCCCGTGCAGAATGAGGCCTGGCATTGTCCTGCTGAAATAAGCATGGATGTCCTGGAAAGAAACGTCGACTTGATGGCAACATATGTCTCTCTAAAATCCCAATTTATGCCTCTGTGTCAGTGGTACCTTCACACACATACAGCTCACCCATGCCATTGGCACTGATGCACCCCCTATGGAGGACTGATCCTGACAAATTCAGAAATAAATAAATACTCAAAAAATAAATAAGCCTCCGATTAAGCACAAAAAATAAAGTAGATAAATAAATGTAGGCAGTAATTAAATTATACAAGGAGACATAAATCTCTTTTAATTAGCTTCTTTACTTAGTCACCTTTGTAATAATTACCTTATTTATTTATTGTCCGTTATAATCTTCAACTTTATTTATTAGTTACTTCTTTTTAAAATGTATTTATTTATGTGTGTTTTAATATTTTTGTATTTTTTGTTCTTGCTTTGCATTTCTACCCTGTTTATTTCCACAATGGTTATATATTTCTGCCTCCAATTTTTACATTTCTTTGTGCATTTCTGCCTCATTACACAAATGAGGAGGGGCTGTGTCTCCAAAAATACCACCCAGTACCTTTCACTGAAATTTTGCCACAAAGGTGGGGCGCTCCAATGCATCCTTACTTGCAAAGCCTAAATCGGTTGATAGTTGTTTGTGGGCTCTTTTCTGTGGATTGCTATGGACTTGAGGGATAAATGGCTTGCGAAAAGGATTACATGGTCTAATATTACTGAATATGATTATGAGATTCTATGTTGTGAAAGATGCTATATGCTGTTGCTTAATGAGCTAAATGTATTGATGTATGTGTCGTTGATCTGAGGTTGCTTAATATACTTTCAGGTGAAATAAGTATGCAAGATAAAAAAATGAACTGAATCTGCAAGAAGAAAAAAGGATTAAATGACACAGCTGTTCAGTCATTAAGTGGAATCCAGTTAAAAAATCTTTGAGTAGACATTTTCTCTTTCAAGTGGGGAAGCTGCACATTAAGGATAACTTGACAATAACAGCTGATGTTTCAGTCCTGTATCTGGCTAGTTTCTTGCTGTAATTCATAGTATATCTGTGAAGAATTAGTATGAAGCTAATTTACTCTAGAGCTCTGCGGTGAAGACATGTGTGATGTTGACCTCATTAATAAACTAAATGTGACAGGAACACGTTCCTCAGTGAGGAAGATGAGAACATGTCCTGAAACTGTCCTCTGTTCATTTACCTGTCAGTCCAGTCTGATGAGCAGCATGAAGCAGCCCTGAATCACTAACTTACCTCAACACACGGTTAAAGACGTAGAGAGAGCTACAACCAGCTTCAACCGTCCAGTATGCTAAAAAGGAAAACCCACTGTTTAGAGTGTGAAAGCTGTTAGATGACAGCCTCAAAGTGCTGCAGAGTTTGTTCATCTGTCAGTTACCAGATGGTGTCTGTGGTCCCCTGCAGCAGCTTCTTGTTTTACTGTCGGCTTCTCAAACTTCTGACAGATGAAAGCAAGTAGAGTTAATCATCATAACTGTGTTCACTGTGCAGCTGATCAAGTCATTACTTTGAGCTTTTAGCAGTTCATCTTCCAGAAATGCAGTTTGTAGTTTCCAAAGTCTCCCCTGCAGAAAGCCAAGGTATTTAAAGAAGCAGTCTGACAGTTTGGGAAATCTGCTTGTTCTTGTTGGATCTCAGCTAATAATGAGCTAAAGGTTAAAAAGGGGAAACATACAGTAGACTTTACTAACCTCTACTGAAACATGTTGGTCTGATCTGTTGTGACTGTCCCTGTCACACTTTATCATTTCTGCCCCAAATTCTTATCTAAAAAAAGTCTGAAAACTTCAGAAAGTGCAGGATGCCTCCCTGGTAACAGCAGGTTGGGCTTTATGTTCATATAGACAATAGAGATTTGTCAACCAGCAGAGATTTTGTTGAACCTTCATTTGTCAACATTTAATTCACTGAGTTGCTCAAAGACAAACATTCACAGTTTGGTCTACAAACTCATTTTTATTGGATTTCCAGAAAATGTACAATTTCATAGAAACTGACATAAACTGTGGTTTAAGATTTTCTCCAGATTGCCAAGCACACAACAGCTGCTGCAAAACAGCTGCTCTGAATCCCATCCTAAACAGCAGCATGCCTACCACTAAAACAGCAGAAATTACACTTAAAAAGTACAAAGTGCTAAAGACGTGTTGAGATGCTCTCCCTGTGTTAAACATCCAAACAACAGTCCAAATAAAGATTTAGGAAGAAGACAGCGAGGTGGCTAGAATGAGCTCAGTTCATCTAAAATAATATCTGCTTTGCTTCTGGGATTAAAGGAGAATAATGACAGACATCAACTTCCAGCTCCAAACTAATAAAACACATTTTATTTCCATGTGTTGAAGCCGTCACAGCGAACCAGAGCAAGTTGACCAAAACATTTCCCAGCAGCCACTTCTCCCACAGCAGAGTCCAAACAGTGCTTCCTGTTCTCTACAGTTAGGTGTCTTATTGGAAATGGTCTCAGTAGATGACAGGATCTGTCTCGTCTCTATCCTTTCTATTGGCCTCCATTTCTCCTCCTGTTTCCTCCCCTTTCTCTCTCTCTCCCTCTTTCTCTGCCTACAGGAAGCTGACTGTGGAAATGTTGTCATCATTCATACTGATGGACTGCTGATATCATTGCTGTTCATTCTGCAGCAACACACAGAGGCCAAAAGCTTGTCTATGAACCCTTTCCTCATGAGGACATACAGGAACAAGTCTGCAAGAGGACTCAGCCTGAGGAAGATGATAGACAGGTTGTTGAGAATGAAGTTACATCTTTGTAGCAACAGGCAATCGTCATTGTACGCTTTAAGGAAGCAAATGATTCTGGGCAGGAACAGCAGCGTGTAAATAAGCAGCACCAGAACCAAAATTCCCACAATTCGTCGTTTTTCGTCAGAGGGGACCGAGGTGGAAGCAGACAGGGCTTTGAGGGTCCCAACCAGGAAGAAGATTAACAGAGGAAAGGGAAGGAGGAGGAGGATGGGGAAGAGTATGTATCTGATCATATCTACAGACAAATTTATAAGGAAGGCACAGACACCACAAAGAACCCAGACCAGGACACAGAGCACCACAGAGGTCTTGATGGTTCGTCTGAAGTGGTACCACAGTGGGTGGGCGATGACCAAATACCTGTAATACAAGATGGACACAAAGTCTTTGAGGAGCTTCAGAGTTATAAACTAATATAATGTTCAGACACAGAAGGAGCTCCACACATACTGGATAGACAAATACCTTTCCAGGGAGATGCAGACCATGAAGCAAATACTGGCCATCAGAGCAGAGAGGTAGATGTATCGGAATATAATCTTCGGATTCTCAGGTTTTGCCACCCGAATGATCATGTAGCAGAACTGAAGGACGTCGGTAATGAGAAGGTTGATGAGGTAGATGGGAGCAACATGATCACTTCTCACCTGCAGGAAAACATTGGTAAAAGTCAACAAGCAGTTGGAAACATGTTGTGAAGTCCACCTCCTCCCAAATCTGTCATCTTGCTCTGCACAGCAGCTGCTGTCAGAGCCATTTCTGACTTTTTCATCCAACAGAAATCTCAGATATGACCCACTGGCCAATCAGTGCAGGAACAAGACTAAGGGCCAGATTTCCTGCAGCTTCTGCAGCAGTTTTTCAGCCACAGATATGAAGCATTCTGGCTCAAACACATGAGCTGGATTTATCAGACAGACGCACCAGACTGGTGTTGCAGTTTGAGCCTCATGTTTGTGTTTGCAAGGTGAGCCTCTCTCCTCCTTGAATCAGAATTTCAGGGAGGATCGCACAAATAAGAACTGGAGGCAACGAACTTGATAGAGTCATTAAGCTCAACAGTTTAAGAGGCTGGAATGGAGCCACACATGGAAACTGCATGTGTTTAGGGTCCAATCAGCTTCATGGACATTTGAATTCTGGAGTCAATTATTCCTGTCAGTTTATAGATCATTCCAAGCCTTTGTCCCAGCCCCCAAACCAGATCCAGATCCTTTACAGACAGATAGACTGTAGGACAGACACACCACACAGACAGGAAATAAACTAGAACTGCAAGCAGTTGTAAGCGGGGTCCAAGCCTCCAAGCACAAGCCGCCCCCCCAGGCCCCGCGGAGGGTGCGTGAGTCGGCTCGGGCGCCTCGCCATCGTGCCGCATAAGGTCCCCACGTTTGGTGTTGATGGGCCATTCCAAACAGAGGCAAAACGTCGTGCCTTTGAAAATGCCATAAGAATTAATGGGATTTAGTGAGAGATTTCAGCTGTGTTGTTAGCGCCACCTGTTGGCAGAATTGCAACAAAATTTTCAGGTGTGATCAGGGCCCCATAGGGAACAATTGCCCCAAATTTGGTATCAATCGGAGTTGTGGTTGTGCAGATGTAAAATGCATGGAAGTCTATGGGATTTTTTCGAATAGTGCCAACTAGGGGCTAACTGTACCAAATTTTGCACAGCCCCTCAGGGGGGGAATGCACACAAGGTCCTCAAGTTTTGTGTTGATCTGCCATTCCAAAGCGAAGATATGTCACACTTGCTGTTTTTAGTGTTTTCGCGAGCTTGTAATTGAAAAAATTCCCTCTACAAACTTTCTTTGGCTCGGTCCAGAGATGGTCCGTGCCAAGTTTTAGTGTCGATTGGACTTGCGGCTTCGGAGGAATTAATTAAAATAGGGTTTTCTAGTCTAGTCAGAAATGGGCGTGGCATTTACCACAAGATTCAGCTCGATCCTTCGAACGCGTGGATATAAGGTTTTTGATATCCGCCACTCTATGCGGGAGTTAAAGCGATTTGAATGTGCCAAACTTTGGCACAGACCTTGCTTGTAGCGCCCCCTAGTGGTTGAAGTCGGCAATTTTTTTCGCATGCCGTTGTCTCATGGGCCTGAACCTACCCTGTGAGTTTCGCGTCCCTAGCCCTTACGGTCTGGGCTGCAGTTGTGGAATTAGGCAAAAATTCACGGAAGAATGAAAGTAATAAAAATCTGAGCGATTACAATAGGGTTCCCAGCTCTGCTGGTACTGGGAACCGCAATGCCTTGCATTCGCGGGTTCCCAGCCCCATTTGGCCTTGGACCCATAACTCTCAGAATGTACATACCATAGAATAAAGAGAATAGATGGCCACCATGGTCAGAGGAAGGCCGACAGCAATGATTATGCATGTCACCACCTATATCACGTTGGGCTCAAAGTAGTTGGAGGTGATGTTGTTGTAATCCTGGTAGTTGGAGGTGGTGTAGTTGTGATCGTATCTTTGGTCCTGTGAGCTGCTGTTAATGTAGAGACCTTCCATTCTTCAGAGTGAAACCTGTTTGAGAGATCAGGTTATTAAAGGGAGCAGGTTTTTAATATCTACCTAACATTGTTCAGTGACATCACTAAAGCTGTGAGGTGAAGTTCACACAAACACAGTGTACCTATAGTTTACCCACAATCATATCAAATCACAAACTGCTGTCTTTCACTTTCTATCATCATTCCTCAACATTTGTTACATTTAACTTTTATTTAATCAAATAAGAAAAGAAGAACAAATATCTGTACGTGCTGATGTGAGGTCGTTACTGCAGCCACAGAACATCGTCCAGCTGTTTCAGTAATTAATGTTTAATGTTAATGCTCATTGGTTTAGGACATCCTGCCTGTCTCCTGTACTCGATGCCCCACCACTTTGAGCATATTTCATAGTCACTTTTGCATTATTTACAGTTTCACACTTCAACAACTTGTCCACATTGTGTGCTGTGTCTTCAATAAATGGACGTACAAGTGCACTTTGATAACCAACTTTAAGCTCCTTTGTCATTGAAGCCATCTAGTGCTACTTTCCGTCAAGTTAATCAACAGTCTTTAGCTATGTGGTGATGTGTGCCTCAATAAACGCTACGTGCCAGAATGCTGCATCACAGCAGGTTCAACACATCAGCCAACTTCATGACAGGACTCTCCATTAGCCTTTCCAGTTGTTCAAGCCACAAGATGGACAACAATTTATTACTTAACAGCAGATTGCTGCACCAGCAGATGATTTTTTTGTTACCAGGTCAGTAGCTGGTGTCTCTGGCTTAAGCACAAAAGAGTCGCCTTCTAGCTTAGCTAAAGCACGGGATAAATTGTTCGATGCACGTGCCTGCACAGCCTTCGTTCAGAAAGAAAACCATCTATTATAAGAAAAACATCAGATGGACGCTGCTCAGAGGTCTCTTCTACTTCTGACTCTGACACCACAGAGACTCCCAGCCCTAGGCCAGATGTTGGTAGCCAATGCCCTATCCACAGAAAGCCTCACCCCTTTAAATACTGTAGAGCAGGGGTATTCAATTAGAATTCAAAAATGTCCAGTTAGAGAAAATTTCCCGAAGCAAAGGTCCGGAACATCATAACAACTAACTTCATTTAGGGCGGCCCATAACGTATAGTTGTATCAACATATACTGTATGTTTTTAGTCAACAACTGACAATATTTCAACAATATTCAGTTTCATATCAAACCGGAGGGATAATAAATACTAACTATTCTAATAATATATTTTAAACTATGTAAAGTGCCTAATTTTTTTGAAATAATGAAATAAAGTGTAGCTTGAAGTGTTGGAAGTCCAATTTTATGATAAACGCTCGACACATCTTAACATGAACAGCTGTAATGCCTCCTCTTCTCTTTCATTCCCTCTTACAAAGCTACCACTTCCCTACTTTCTCTTGTTCAGTCAGAAACATGAGTTCTAGTTTGTACTGCCAGCTAGCATTGGAGATCTGAGATATTCTGGTTTTGTAACTGCCTGTGGGAAGAATGTACATCTGTACATTCTTGATTAAAAGTACAGTAAATGCTAGAAAAGCTGTGCGGGTTAAAGTAGAAATGCTCCGTCACGAGGCAGGTAGGTCTCAATAATAAATCGGCTGTAGGTTGGCGGTCCGGAGAGGACGGCGGCTAGGTATGGATCCAGACCGCGGTCCGCCTATTAGCAGGCACGTGCACACATAGACACTTTTTTCTGGGATGCTTGTTATTGTTTTTTAATAAATTAATATACAGTATGTTTATTCCTGTTTGTAACAGATTCCCTGTCTAACAAATATATTTATTGGGAAAAAAATCTAAGTAGGCTATCAGGTCAGAAGATGAGACTTTGGAGTTTCCGATGCGTGCGCGTTCTCTCTCAATTCAAATTAGATTTATCGGCATGAATGTAACAACAATATTACCAAAGTATCATACATACAACATAAGAACAATCAACCCCATACATTTCATTAAACAAGTAATTAAATTAAATAAATAAATAAAACAGTAAGCATGTGTGTGTGTGTGTGTGTGTGTGTGTGTGTGTTAAAAAATAACAAAATAAAATAAATAAATGAAACAGTAACATGTGTGTATATATTAATAGACAAAAACTTTTTTTAAATAATTAATTGATTAAAAAATAATTTTAAAAAGCTGCAAGCAGCGTTGGGCGGGCCCTCGCACTTGTAGCGCGTCCGCGTGTGAGCCGGCCGAGTTGCATATTCTGGAGCTCTGCCGGTGCGGCTGTGAATTTCCTACGCGGTTCCGACGGCGCATGAAGGTGCTATATGTCACTTCCTGTGTCCCCTATGTGGAGCTACATAGCACTTGCCGCTATGAATATAAATCGGTATTGGTGTGTAGATGTCTGCGGGGTGAGAGAGTTATCAAGCACGTAAAGTTTGTTTCAGATGTGAGCATGTACACTGAAGTTACAACAACTTCCTGTGTTGTGGCGAAGAGTTGATCTTTGACGCCACGGACACGCCCATTGACGAAAACTCACAGATAGCACAACTTTTTATCTTCAATGCCTTTAGAAGGCACAGCACAAATTTGAAGTCGGTCGGACTAAATCCCTAGGAGGAGTTCATTAAAGTACGGAGTGTGTAAATCATCCAAAATTTGACGTAAAATTCAAAATGGCCGACTTCCTGTTGGTTTTAGGGCATCGCTCCAAGAGGCTTTTTGGTGCGTCTGGACAAGATACACGTACCACAGAAAATTTGTCAGCATGTACATGTGTTCAGGGCGGGACTCTCATCCTACATGTACAGTTTGGTGCAGATGTGAGCATGTACACTGAAGTTACAACAACTTTCTGTGTCATGGCGAAGAGTTGATCTTTGACGCCACGCCACGGACACGCCCATTGACGAATCCTCGCAAATAGCACAACTTTTCATCTTCAATGCCTTTAGAAGGCACAGCAGAAATTAGAAGTCGGTTGGACTAAACCCCTAGGAGGAGTTCGTTAAAGTACGAAGTGTGTAAATCATCCAAAAATGGCCGTAAAATTCAAAATGGCCGACTTCCAGTTGGGTTTAGGCTATGGCTCCAAGAGACTTTTTTGAGCGTCTGGACAAGATACACGTACCACGGAGAATTCGTGCACGTAGGTGAAACGTGCGGCGGGGGCTGCTTAGTTAAAGGTTACTTCCTTTTGCCAGCAGGTGGCACTATGACTGTGGGTGAATGTCGGCATGTACATGTGTTCAGGGCGGGACTCTCATCCTACATGTACACTTTGGTCCAGATGTGATCATGTACACTGAAGTTACAACAACTTCCTGTTTCATGGCGAATCATCGACGCCACAGACACGCCCATTGACAAATACTCAACTTTTCATCATCAATGCCTTTAGAAGGCACAGCAGAAATTTGACGTCGTTCCGACTAAATCCCTAGGAGGAGTTTATTAAAGTACGGAGTGTGTAAATTACCCAAAAATGGCTGTAAAATTCAAAATGGCCGACTTCCTGTTGACTTTAGGCAATAGGTTCTTGAGGCTTTTTTGTGCGTCTTGATATGATACATGTCCCCAGAAAATTTCGTGCATGTAGGTTGAACGTGAACGAGGGGCATATTTGTTCCAATTTTCTAGGTGGCGCTAGCAAGTCATTTTGCCACGCCCATGCGCGAAACACATAAAATACGAAATTTTTCACCAGTTCTGACATGTTTGCAAAATTTGGTGAGTTTGGTATGCTCAGGTTCCCAAAATGGAGCTTACTTTGCAGAAAAAAAAAAAAAAAAAAAAAATATATATATATAATCTTAGCAAATTCAATAGGGACCTCACACGGTCGTGCTCGGGCCCTAAAAAAATAAATCAACATAAAAATGATATAATAAAGTGTCAAATGTCAATCTCTCTCTCTCTCCCGCGCCGCATCTCACTGCACAACCAGAGCGCAGCACACAGACAGACAGCAGCCCCTCCAGCTTCTCTCCCAGCAGTGTTTTTCTTGGCTTGTGTTGAGGTGAGTGGTGATGAACAAAAGACTAAACTACCAGTGCCTCCAGTTTACCGCTAATTAAACAAAAGACAATATAGGCCTGTGTCTTGCTAACGCATGACTCATGAGCTGAGCTACTGTAATAAGTTAGCTGAAGTACAACGTACTCTTGAAAGAAAAGCTGAGATGAAGCAACACTTCATCACATTCGTGCAGCAGAGCTGGCTCCACCATTGACAGACGGGGGAACAGTGCTGGTCCCTCCCCATATTCGGAGTGAATCACCCCCACAAGCCAGGTCAAATCAGAGTTGTGTTCGACTCTAACGTCAAACATCTTGGAGTGTCTCTCAATGATGTGTTGCTGACCGGACCAGACCTGAACAACGGATTGCTCGGGGTTCTGATACGTTTCCGCCACGAACAGATTGCTGTCACTGCGGACGTTAAGTAAATGTTCCATAGCTAGGGGATCGCTTGGAGAGATTCACTACAAGCTCTCGGACACTTTGAGACTCCTTGTTGCTATACTGGAACATCTGTCTCTAACACTCAGCTTGTGGAGCTGCACGTCTTTTCAGATGCTTCTGTGAAAGCTATTGCTGCAGTGTCCTACCTGAAGGTGTTAGATGACAGAGGCATGTGCCACGTAGGATCATTATGGGGAAGGCCAGACTGGCACCATCTCAATCCATCCGGCTCGAACTAGGAGCTGCAGTCATAGCAGTCGAGATCACAGAGCGGGTGTCCGGAGAATTTTTACACTGACAGGAAGGTCACGCTGGGTAACATTCACAATGTTAGCTTCTATGTGTATGCCAGTAACAGAGTGGAACGCATCAGGAAGTTCTCGAGCCCTTAACAATCGCACTACGTACCCCCCAGCATATATAGCAACCAGGTCTGTACCTGCAGCACTGCTCCCAAACACCACCGGCCTCACTGGGCCCAAGTTTCTGTTGCTACCTGCGAAAGACACTCCAGTGGAAACATCTTACAACCTCGTAGACCCAGAGTCTGACGCAGAAATTCGATCTCACCTCACGGCATGCACCAACACAAACCTGGGCTCTCAGCGATTTGAAAGGTTCTCAACATGGCAGTCTCTCATCAGAGCCACAGCCACTCTGATCCACATTGCCGAGACCATCAGAGCAAAAACTACAAAGCAGAACGCAGAATGTAAAGGGTGGCATGCATGTTTGAAAGGCCACGCACCTGACAATCGGTTGAAAGCCAAACAAGTCATCAATGGATGTGCCCAGAGCACAACATATCAGACTGAGATGACTTGTCTGAAGCAAGGGATGGACATCCAGAATAACTGCCCATTCAGGAAGTTGGATCCTGTCCTCGATGGTAACGGACTCCTGAGAATTGTGGGCCGGCTTCATCACTCAACTCTCACAGCTGAGGAGAAGCACCCTCTCATCATCCCTGGTCGCAGCCATGAGAGAGTCGAGCACCTATGCCACGTCTTCACAGAAGGAGCTATACGTTCAAATGGCATTTGGATTGTGGGAGCCAAGAGGTGCATCACGAGACATCTGCACAAGTGCATGACATGTAAAAGGCTCAGAGGTAAGACGGCCGAGCAAAAGATGGCTGACCTCCCTGCAGATCGACTAAGCGCGGAGCCGCGTTTCACCAACGTGGGCGTTGATGTATTTGGCCCTTGAAGTGTCTCTGCTCTGCGCACCCGTGGAGGCGCTGCCAACAGCAAGAGGTGGGCAGTAATGTTCACCTGCCTCAGCATTCGTGCAGTTCTTATAGAGCTCATCGAGGCCCAAGGACACATCAAGCTTCATAAATGCTTGATGTGTCCGTGGATCTTCAATCCGCCCCATTCTTCTCACATGGGTGGCGTGTGGGAGAGGATGATCGGGGCTCCAGGGTGATTCTGGATTCCATGTTGTCCCAGATTAAACGCTCTCATCTTACCCATGAGGTTCTGTTTACTCTCATGGCAGAGGTATATGCCATAATCAACGCCAGACCTCTGACAACCATCTCAACGGATGTGAATTCTCCATCCATTCTTACGCCAACCATGATTCTTACTCAGAAGGTCTGCAGTCCCCATCCTGCTCCAGGGTGCTTTGTTGCTGCTGATCTACACCGCCAACAATGGAAAAGAGTTTTTTGGGACAGGTTGTCGGCGGTAAGGTTGTGGTGTATAACATATGTGCATTTGACCATTACAGTTTAAAATAACACTCTAGCAGCTGGATAGAGGCTCAGTGAACTCTTAAGGGGGTGTAATGATTGATGGGTGTGTAAATAGTGAACCCTCCTATGGAATTTGACCTCTGACCCAGTGTTAGGAGGAGTAGAGATTAGTGTTTATGAAGGGACTGGACCCTTATATGGTGTCTAACAGATACCTAAACATGTCCTATATAAGCTGTGTTCGATGTACAGAGAGACAGAGTGGCCATCGGGCTGGGTCACTCTCCAAGCTGCTGCAGAGCTTGTAATTGATGCTGAATTCCTTGATGTAATAAACGTTTATGATCAAGAACAGTGTCAAGCGGATTTCTTCTCAACACATCATCGCAGCATTATTGTTCGGACACCACAGAAATTAGCGACCACGAAGGGACCGTGTTGTGCCAGAATTCATCGTACCATCACAGGGCTCCATCGAGCTGACTCGCGCTCCAGACGCTGGCGTATATGGTGAGTTTTCTCATAAACTGTGGGCGCTGGTCAGTTCGTGTGTCTGTGTGAGCGTACACCGGTTCGATCCCGTGTGAATGCTTGCGGGTGGATGTGTGAGAAGACTCCGTTCTAAACTTTGTGTGCGTTGTGGATAACGCAAAAAGGGTGTGTGTGTGAATGTAATGAAGACAGATAGATAGATATAAAAGGAAGAAAAAGGAACAGCCTAGGAGTAACGGGAAGTGAGGTTTCATAACTTTGCAAAGATTAAGAATATGGGCCCTCAGATTCTTATAACCGTAAGTCATGTGGGATGGAAATTACTGTCGCGTGAAACTAGGCTTTAAGGAATAGGTCAATTGGATTAAGGGAAAAAGAGAGAGACTATAACCCTGGCCAGGGTCATTCGGCTTGAATACAAATTAATAAGGATAAGGAAGAAAATATAAGGTTAAGGAAAAAGGTAATATAAGGATTAGGACGCCGCAGATCTGGACAAAAAGCCCTTGAAAGGCGATCTTAGATGGGCCGCAAATCCTGGAAAGGAACTAGGTGAATTTTCGGGTCCGTTCAAAGGAACTAGGAGCTTGTAGAAGAAAAATTTTATTGTAAGTTACCTCTCGATACATGTGTTGACGAACTATGTCCGAAGTGGCCTCTCATTAAATATCTGCAAACTCGAGGTAGCACAAATTTAGGAAGGAAAATAATAAAGGAAAAAGGTGCGGCGGAAGCATGCTTTATAAACAGTGTGAAGGAATGCATTCTTGTTGACTGGATAGCCACCATGTGTGTGTGTGTGTGTGTGTGGAGAGCTGCCCCTGCTGTGTCTCGGTTGTGTGTGTGAGAGACTATGCAGAGGACGATAAGGCTAGGATTAAAGAAAAACATATATATGAATAATAGAATAAATAAATAAAGAAGGAAGAAAATATATATGAATAAAGAAATAGAGAAGGGAATTTGATCAAGGGGAAAACTGTGTTCTGAAATTTGTTAAAGTTATTGATTAATGCTGCTGTATGGTTTGGGTCATTTCAGAAGCAGCACTTGGGGTTTTTCTTAGCCTAAGTTATTTTTTGGGAAGTGCGCATTTGTTTTTTCTATATTTTACTTGCATTTGTTTTTTTATGTGTGTAAATACATTTTTAAAAGGCATTTTCATTGGTATTGAAGAACGTTTGTTAATAGAGTAAGCTTTAAAAAGGAGTGAAGAGTAGTGTCCCCAGCATCCCCAGTGTAAATGACACCGAAATTCCTTAGCTTGCATGTTAACGTAGATATGTTAAAAAGTTAGGGAAAATAGATTATGATTACTCAGAGAGGTAACACTCTTGTTTTGGGGAGGGAAATAACCTTGTGAGTACATAAAAGGACTAAAGTGTTGTTTGCCTTTTGGTTTTTGTTCTCCTGTGGTCTGAGAGCTGTCCAGTGCGCCACAGCAAAGCAGCCCCGGATCCAGTCTGGCCAGTATTGTGCAATCCACAAACTCTTTACAAACACCTGTGCATATGTGTCTATACTCATTTATAATTATTACAGCTGATACACATTTAGTTTGTTTCCTTTCAGGATATTATAGACACATTTGTAACAAAGAGAGTCTATTTGTGTATGCCTGACATATTTCATGTTATGACTATCTAAGGGGAGACTTGGCAACGGACTGATCAGTTACTGTATTTGAATATTACATATTGGAGTTTTTTGTGCAGGGGTCGTTTGAATTCAACTTGTGTTGGGAATTCTGGTATTGAGCTTTTGGGATAAAACTAAGGTGAGTGGGTGCTTATTAGGTAGGAGTTGGTTGATTGCTCTGGAGTTGACAAATTCCCTTGATTTTCCATTAGCGGATGTGGTAAGATTGCCACCTATCAACAATTAGGTAGAATTAAAAGAAAGATAAACAAATAAGTAATAAGAAAATAATTTACAATAAAGAAATATAAAAGAGTTGTCACTATGCGGAAAAAGGACATTAAAACGTTGAAAGTAACTACTCCGGTTGATGTAGTGCAAAAAAAATAATCCTCTAGTTAATGGTATTGTAAAGTTATCTGAAAAATGGCATAAACGTTGGCCTAATATTGAACAACCATGGCCTGTGGAAGGGACTCTTAACCCAGGTGTACTTAAAATAATGCAAGTACTTGTGTCCACATATAAGTCGGATCAAAATAAGGGGAAAAAAGGGGAACGACGTAAAGAAAAGAGACGAAGAGAGCTGGGTGTTCTTAAGTTGTTTGAACATGAAGGTCAAAAACTGATGAAAGATACGCAAGAGAAAAGGGACAGAGGTGTAGAGAAAATGGCAAAAGAGGCAAAGATAACAGAAAAATTAATGGCAGAAGTCAACATACCCTTCTCACATACAGCAAAATTCAGCAAAAAAGACCTCCACCATACGAGGAGGAAGCAGAGTTTAAGGATGTCTATCCTCAGCTTCCAGTGATCATTCAGGAGGGTGATTATTGCATCAGAGATGAAGAGGAATGAATCATAGAGAGAGGACAAGCAGAAACAACTATAAAGATGAATCCAAGCTCCAAAAGTAAGAAGAAAATGACACGTTTGGGAAACTAAGGGTAGAGCGAGGTTTAGGAGAATGGAAGATGATGATGAACAGAGTGATGTAGAAGAGATCATGGGTGGATATGATCCTGTGATCAGACGGAGGTTGGCCAGAGCGGAAAGAAGGGGTGATGAAAGTTGGAAGAAGAAGGATACAGGAGATCAGATCTCCGATGAAAGTGAAGATGGAGACAGCGATGAAGAGTGGGAGATTAAAGGTGCTTCATGTTCAAGAGGATTTCATCCTCCAATGACTACTGAAGAAATAGAAAAAGACATGGATCGATGCATATCATTTTTGAAGAAGTCGACTTATCCAGAAGAAATAAGAGAATTGGAAGAACATCTCGAGAAGCTGACAATACAGAGGGAGAAACTGAGGAAAAAAGGGTCCCAAAAATTGGAGAAGAAGTATGTATTACGCCCAAGGAAAGGGAGCACAAGTAAGAAGATGCTGCCAGTGATAATCCGAGGACAGAATCTGGAGTATAAACCTTTGCAGAATACTGATATGTCAGATATACTTGAGAAGTTGCCTATTCTTCAAGATGGAGCACATCCTTGGATCTCGAAGTTGGAAGAAATTACGGTAGGAACACAAACTGCCATAGGAGATATTAAGAGACTTTTTGCTAATCTCCTTGGGATTCCAGGTATGGAAGAAATTTTTCAGAGACTCTACTTAATCGATATGTGGGGACTGCTGTAAATGATCCTGAGTTGTTTGCTGCAAGTAGGAATCGACTGTGGAGAGCACTGAAAGACACGTTTCCAACAAATGTGCATCCTGACAATATTTTGATTGATCCATTGGGAAAAGAAGAGAATCCGAGAGCCTATGTGTCGAGAGCTCATCAGGTGTGGAGAAATATTACAGGAAATGATCCAGAGGCGAGTCAAATGGAGCGGTCAATTTTGCGAGCTAAACTACAGATGGGGCTGCCCCCACCAGTAAGGAGCAAACTGGCAGAGGTGGTTGGACTTGGAAGCATGGCAATAGGAGTCTATCCAGATCATATAGCCCATCAAGTGGAACTATATAGGAGAAAGGAACATGATCAAAAAGAACAGGACCAAGTGACTCTCAGGAAACTCAATCAAATACAACTGGTGGAAAATAAGAAGAAGGAGAAGAAACAGGCTTTGGTTATGCAGGATCAGTGTTTACCAAAGCAACAATCACCACCACAGCTTCAGTCAAGCCAGGAACAACCGCAATTGCCCCAACCACCACTAGTGGTCCCAGTTGTTTCATATCCACAGCCAGTTTATGGACAGATGCAGAATTGGAGAGGAAGAGGACGAGGAAGCTCAAGAAGAGGAGGATTTAATCCATACTTTCAGCAATCTCCAGAAGTGTGTTACAATTGTGGACAGGTTGGTCACTTTGCCCGTGAGTGCAATAGCTCAGGAGGAAATTTCAGAGGAGGATTCTGGGGCCAGTCAAGGTCGCTTGGAGGACTGGTGAACCCTCACAGGGGCCCGGAGCCAGGATTCTAGAGGTGCCCAGAAAATCCGAAAGGGGGGTGTCAGCTGGTAGCATCAGGGCTGGAAAGAGATCCAACAATTGAGGTGAAAGTAAATAACTGACCATTGGAAGTGATGGCGGATAGCGGAGCTGCTTTCACCTGTGTTCGGCCTGAAGATGCTACACATCTTCCTATGTCCAATCAACTGATTCGGACAATCGGGGTTTGAGGAAGTGAAGCAGCTGATTCCTCTCACGGAACCAATTGAGCTCTGCTATAAAAATCAGAAAACTACAATACCCATATTGGTATCAGAACATACACCTATTGCTCTATTGGGAAGAGATGCTTTGTGTAGATTGAACTGCACAATAAAATGTACACCAGATGGCTGTCTGATAGAAGTGCCAAAAGAAATGGTCCACCAACTATTGATGACAACAGAGATGGAGTCCTCTGCAGTATTTTGGATTGGAAATCTCAGTGCAGATTTCTTGGAGCCGGCTAAGATATGGGAGAAATTCATTGTGGCGAACATGCCAGATGCGAAACTTCCGGAACATCCATTCCATTGTACGCTCAAGTATTTCAAGAATGCTGCCCAATCAAACCCAGAGGAATGGTTGGCTCATCAACCAAAGGGAATTCAACTAAGCTCATGTTGCATAATTTTGGGACCACAAGGAGCAGCTATGAAGGTAAACACTGATGATTATCTGGAGAAAGAATTCAAAATTGAGAAGAGTGTGCCACATGTGACTTTGCTGGTTTCTGAAGATTATGAGCAGAAACACATAGGGGAAATGATGACAGAAGCAGAGGAAGCTGTTTTTGTACCGATGAAAGAGAATTTGGCAATTTGGAGGAGTACAGATCAGCGAAATCATGATTTCAGCTAAAGGACAAGGACAGCCACAAGCTGTAAGGATGACACATGAATCTATTTGTAGTGCCAAGATGGATTCAGATTCTATGAAAGAGGAGATGTTGCGACAAGTTCCAGAATGTTTGTGGTCTCAACACAGTATCGATATTGGACTTGTGAAGTCAGCCCAACCAGTGAAAGTAGAACTTCGACCAGGAGCTAGACCTCCTTGGAAGTATCAGTATCCATTGAAGGATGAAGCAATTCAAGGAATCGAACCACAAATTGAAGGACTTTTGAAAGCAGGTGTTTTGAAGATGACAACAAATCCTCAGAGTAACACGCCTTTGTTGCCTGTGAAGAAACCTGATGAGACTTATCGTATGGTTCATGATTTGAGAGCAGTAAATGAAGTCGTAACTGATTTTCCAGCAGAAGTTCCGGATCCACATACTTTGTTAGCCCAAACCCCTCCTGATGCAACACATTTCACGGTGTTAGATTTGTGTGGTGCATTTTTTAGTGTTCCTCTTAGTGTAGAGAGTCAGGGTTTATTTGGATTCATATATAAAGGACAGTTCTATGAGTATGAGAGATTGAGGGATTTAAACACAGTCCTCATATTTTTAACAAAGTATTGAAAGACGATTTGGTAGGGATAGATCAGATATTGCAGAGTACTGTGATTCAATATGTCGACGATATTATGATCTGTTCACAAGATGAAGAAACATGTCACAAAGACTCAATTAAATTCCTACAAATATTGGCAGAAAAGGGGCATAAGGCCTTACAAAAGAAGTTGCAATATTGCCAGGAGAAGGTTGTATATTTGGGTCAGACAATACCGCATGGACAGAGAAGCATTTCTGATTGTCAATTGGAGGCTATTCGTAAGGCTCCAAAGCCTAGAACTGTCAAGAGAGATGTTGACGTTTCTTGGTATTGCTGGTTATTCTTCAGCATGACCTTTGAGAGCTATGGTTAAGGATGCTGGGAGCGCTCAACTTCACAGCAATCTGTCCTGGACACAGGAAGGCCTTGTGGCATTTGAAACAATCAAACAGAGGTTACAGGAGGCGCTGGCGTTGACACTACCAGACTACTCTAGGAATTTCTTGTTGTATGTGTCTAATTCCACTGGAGGTAAATATGCATGTGCAGTCCTTTGTCAGCCGACGGGTACAGGGTCGAATCCTCAACCTATTTCCTATTATTCAACTGCATATTCAGAAGTGGAAGTAGGGCTACCACTGTGCTACAGAGCAATGGTGGGAGTTTATTTAATGTATGACAAAGCATCATCTGTTACGAGGGGTTACCCAGTAACAATTCTTACCCATCATAGTCTCAGGAATCTACTGAACTATGGAAAATACACATTGACTATGCCAAGGCTTAGAGACTATCATAGGCTGTTAGAGCAGGAGGATGTCACCCTGGTAAGGTGTGATACGGTAAATCCAGCCAAGAATTTGCCAACGTCAGAGGATGGTGAGCCACATGATTGTGTTCAAGAGGCAAAGAAATACTCAAGGCTTAGATCAGACTTGCAAGCTCTTCCACTACATGAGGCAGACCTGGAGTATTGGACTGATGGGTCTTGTTATCGTGTCGGAGATAAATTGTGTGCTGGCTATGCAGTAGTAAAAGCTCAAGGAACTGGATTTGTTGTTGAAAAAGCTGAAGTAATACCACAGCCTGCGTCTGCACAGCTTGCAGAACTTGTGGGGCTAACAGAAGAGTGTTTGTTAGCAGACGGACAGCGAGTAACAATATATACTGATTCTGCATATGCACATAATGTATGTCATTTGTTTGGAGCAGTGTGGAAAGGTCGGGGGTTTAAGAAAACGGATGGTTCTCCGATACAACATCACGCACAAATAATAAAACTGTTGCATGCTATGATGAGGCCTAAACAGACAGCGATAGCTAAGTGTGCAGCTCATAAAACAGATGCGTCAAGAGTGACACAAGGGAACAAAGCTGCTGATTAAGCTGCAAAAGCTGTCACAGGAGCTGACAAATTGGGCAAGGTTTTTCTGGTCACTCATGGGGTGGACTTGGAAGACAAAATTACGCTTAAGGAAGTGATTTTGATGCAGGAAGCTGCTTCTATGATTGATAAACAGTTGTGGCTAGACCGAGGTGCTGTTAAGGATTCTACGGGTCTTTGGAGAAAACACGAGGGACTGATAGTAGCACCTCTGGACCTGTTAGGTCTGATGATTCAGGAAGCACATGGGTTAGCTCATGTTGCCAGGGGGGAGGTTAGGAGAAAAATCACAAAGGAGTATGGTTTTTGGGCACCATATTTGCTTGACCAGATTGACTATGTCATAGGCAGGTGTACAATCTGTCTGAAAAATAATGTCCGCAGGGGTATGACTGTTCCTCCTGGTTACATTCCCACCCCAAGGGGTCCTATGCGTGAGTTAGTTGTTGACTTTGTCGATATGATAAAACCAGTTGAAGGGAAAAGATACATGCTAGTGGTTGTGGATAGATTCTCACGATGGCCAGAGGCCTGTCCAACCAAGCGTAAAGACGCTCAGTCGGTTGCCAAGTTTTATTGTAGAGAAGTCATAAGCAGGTGGGGACTTCCAGATCGAATATCATCAGATAATGGGAAAGAGTTTGTGGATAAAACAGTGAAATTGATTTTGCAAAAATTGGGAATTAAACAACATCTTGGAGCAGCACAAAGTCAAGGGATTTGTGAAAAAATTAATGGGGTTTTGCAAATGAAACTATACGAGGGTTTAGTCTTCTGTCAAATACTCAAAGAAGTCACAGACTCACATTGTTGAAACATGACATGGCTCTCGACTATATTTTAGCCAAACAAAGAGGTTTGTGTGTAGCTATGAACTTGACAGGAGACGGTTGTTATACTTTGATCCCAGATAGTTCTGATAATATCGCTAGTGTTATAGATGCATTAAAGAGTATAAGGGATGCGTTTGGTCAATCTGAGGGAGCTGGATGGTCAGCAAATACTTGGTTACAAAATCAGTTAGGACCAGTGGGAGCAGTGGTGGTTCAGATTTTGGTAGCAGCCTTTGTAGCGCTGTGTTTGATGTTTTGCTTTTGTACGGTGCTATTGACTTTTGCGAAAGCTATGATATTGAGATGGGTTGGAGTGGTAATGCCTGGGGAGAACAGATGGAGATGATGAAGTGGAACCAGATGAAGTAATGATGGAAAGATATCCATTTTAATGTTACTTTGTATTTTCATACATTGAGGTTTTAATTTTCATGTGTTATTTGCAACAAGATACTGGTTGGTGTTTTCTTTTCTTCCAGAGTATATGGGGATGTACAGATTGGGATTCAAATACTCAAACAAGGACAATATGAATGGACTCTGGACAAGGATGGTGTGGAAACATCTGGATTGCATCGATACTGCTGAGGAGCTGCAGTGGAATACCTTCCTATGTCTACTTTGATATAGATATGAATACATATGTGAATGAATAATACTTAATTAACAATCATATTCTTTTTGTGTTAACTGTGTAAAGACTTATACTTTCAGTTATGGGAGTTAATATTTGGGGACCTCAGGTTTTTTTTTTCTTTTTCTTGATGCTTAGGGATATAGGGTCTAGGCAGGGAAAGGTCCGTTGGAGGGTCCGATGGGTTGACTAGCCTGAATTCGGACATTGTTTTCATTTGTTTAATTTCCTGAGGTTTTCACATGTATTGGCTAAACCATATCTCTGCATTGACTGATAAAGATGTCTTTTATTAATTGGACTGGAGTACCATGCGTGGCCGCCTAAGGCAGAGGGGCCGTGAGAAAATTTTCCTGTCTAGATTGTCTTGGAGGGAATGTGGAATGATGGCTGCAGGACGGGTTTTTCGTTCTCACACTCCATAAAGTTGATATGTTGTTAAACATAATATTGCAAGAAGTATGTGTTGGAGAAATTGATCTCTTTTTGTTTTTTGAGACTCAATTAAGTCTCGTAGGGGGGAATATATGGTGTATAACATATGTGCATTTGACCATTACAGTTTAAAACAACACTCTAGCAGCTGGATAGAGGCTCAGTGAACTCTTAAGGGGGTGTAATGATTGATGGGTGTGTAAATAGTGAACCCTCCTATGGAATTTGACCTCTGACCCAGTGTTAGGAGGAGTAGAGATTAGTGTTTATGAAGGGACTGGACCCTTATATGGTATTTAGCAGATACCTAAACATGTCCTATATAAGCTGTGTTTGATGTACAGAGAGACAGAGTGGTTATCGGGCTGGGTCACTCTCCAAGCTGCTGCAGAGCTTGTAATTGATGCTGAATTCCTTGATGTAATAAACGTTTATGATCAAGAACAGTGTCAAGCGGATTTCTTCTCAACACATCATCGCAGCATTATTGTTCGGACACCACAAGGTAAAATACTTTTTCATTATATCACAATATCAAACTTTGTCATACTAGGATCAAACTATTTCTTTAACATTAAAGCAGGTTAATCACATCAAATTACTTAATTATAAACCAGTTGATACCAGTGATAACTTTCTATATACTGATACTCTGTCAGGTAAAGTACATGTTATTAAAAATGGTTGATAATTTAGCATCCTCAGTCATTTATGAATTATTTATCATCCTTATTACATTCTTAAAACATCATTCATCACATTTCACACATTTTAAAGAGCTGATTTCATCATAACCAACAAACTCTATCTCTGATGGCAGGAGGCAGACTTCCTGTCTGCAGAGGAAGGTCAAAAACCGCTGTGTCAGACTTTACATCACATCTCTAAGTGGTAAAATCAAAAGTTGTCATCTATCATTCTAAATATTTTGCAATAACAGTACATTAAGTATTTCCAGAACATTTAAAAATCCTGATCACCAAAAACACAACATTTGATTGATTTAACAACGCATATAGGCAAATACACTCAAGGAATAAACTTTGATATAAACCGACTGTTTAGATATACTTACTGAGAGAGTAAAGAGTAAGAGTTAAAGTGATTCAGTAACACGTTTTAGCAACATGAGTTTATAAGATGACTATCAATGTATTGAGCCATTTTACTTTACATAATATTATCTTATGAGATGATTCTGACATTTTCTGTCAAAGTGATATATTTAAACATTAGATACAAAATTAAGTTTCTTTTTGTTTTTTAAACTATTTCATATTTGTGTATACACAACACCCTCTCTTTAAAACAAAGAACCTTTATAGTGAAGCGCTCACCCCCGGAGAGTGAAGGCAGCATCCTCTTCTTTTCTTAAGTTTTACTCCAGGACAAGGCTCAGTCCCCCCTGCACAGGGCAGCAGCCTGCTTTTGCTGCTTTGTTACTCAGTTTCAAGACACCTCTAATATCTCAGAGACACTTTAGCTTCTTGTAGTTTAACTCAATAAAAAAACATGGCACCATCTACCAGCCAGTTACTGGTAAAATATGCAAATGTCTGCTAGATTTACTTCATCAGCAGCTAAAAACAATGGTAATCTACTGAGTGGTAGACTTTGAGCGTTTACTGGCTGGTGGACAAAACAGTTCATTTAGCACCCTGCCTGTGTACAGACAGGAGAACCAACTACTGTTTTTTCTCCAGCCACGCTGTCGGGCGCCACGTAGCCTCGTGTTAACCCCTAGAAACCCGGCTCTCTCGGGTCGCCACCCAAAGACCCCGGCGCAGGACAGAGAGAGGCCCCTGATAACAATCTAGTTTCCATATCAGGTTCTGGCCTACCTCAGTACCAGAAGTCTAACTCCAGACTTTCTACCTTTCCTTGCATCCCCCGCTCCTCCCCCGTTTCTCATCAGGGAGTAGAGTATTCAAACACAACCTGGAACGAGTTCCTAAACTCCAGATCTAGAGAATAAGACCAGTGTGGCCCTCGGCTCAGTGTGTGGCAGTGTGGAAGAACCTTACCTTGCAGCAGGAGGAGGAGGAGAGGAAAAATAATCTTTGAGATTCTTTACTCAAAGTGTCTTTTATTAAAGTACAATCAGCAAAAAAGAACAGAGCAAAACACCGTCGACCGGAGTTCTGCTTTTTCAAAATACCAAGAGCTGCAACTTATATACAGACACAGACAGGATGTGACAGAATAGCTCATGATGTATGTTTGCTGTGATTGGTTGATCTCTAATGCAGATGAGCCATGATCAGTCACCTGTAAGTGGTCTGTTATCACACCAAACATGGTACACATGAACACAGAAGATATCTGCCCGCCTGTTTCTGTAAATGCATTCTCCTCAACTCTCAAAGTTATAAAAGTTCAATGATAAATTAAATATATAATAAAATGATAAAATCATGTAGTTGAGCAGGTTAAACAGAGTAAAATACAAAACAGACAATATAGATCTCAAACACACCTGTCATATCAAATTGAATCAATTAATTAAAGAGGTGGTATTCTCCTTTTTGGCTTTTCCCCTCTCCTTTATTGAGTTATATATCTTTCTGTGCATGTAACAGGTTTGCAGAGTGAAAAAGCCCAAAGTCCAGCCCAAAGGGAGTTCCCACCTCCCACAGAAAACTCTGCCACTTCCCTTTGATCCCTGTGAGGTCACACAATGTCATAATGTTTGTCTAGTGGCTAGTCAGACACGCCCTCAGAAACAGCGGTGGAAAAACACACTGACCTGCAGCACACAGTAGTCATGTTTCCATCTAATTGTCATGCGAATTTGTAGCGAACTTTTGAAATGTTGCAACAAAGAAACTGTGAAATCTGTGCGTTTCCTTCAGCTGGTTTGGAGCGAATGAACCAGGCTACAGTGTCAGTGTAGTTATGTCAGCAGTTGACGTCACACATGGCTGTAATAAACAAGACGTGTGGGTTCAAATCAGAAACAAAACCAGTCCAACACATTCTCATCTCCATGCATCATAACTGACGCTTTCAGACAGTGTGACAAAGCGTAACAATTTTAGGCTAAAGGTACCCTTAAGCGTATGAAACGCCCCCGTTTCCTACGTTGCAGCAACACAAGGGAGGCTAACACTACAGGTAGGGTTAGCTACAAGACCACAAGGATCAAGGATGAATGTGTCGACATGCTCACATTCAGTGACTTAGGTTTAGGTCCTAACATTTCTGATGGTTGTGGGAAGGGTAGGGGCTTTGGGGGGCTGTCAACACCTTTATCACGAACGTAGGTATGGTGTGTACGGGACGCCCCAGAGCATCTCATGGAGACGCACCCGGTGCGTCAAATAACTATGTTTTGTCACTCTTTCTCAAACCGTCTGTATATGACGCCCTGAGATGAGAACAGTCACATGGACTTGAGGACCAGGGATCTGAGAAACATGGAGAGAGATTTTCAGGAATGGGTTTCAAGCGGGCAAGTTGCTTCCAGCCATGTCTCCGCACGTTTTGGGAATATCTGGGAAGACGCCGACAGCAGAAACAGCTGATCAGACGTGAGTTACAAGTTTGATTCGTAAGAATTTTTTGGCAAAAGTATTTCCATCTGCCATTTAGCACATTTACTCTTTTTCAAGAAAGGAAAAAGACACCTCGTGAGGTTTTTGAATTTTGCCTTTTCCATCAACATTTTCTAATGTGATACTTCAAAATGTGCATAAAAAACAATGGTCAGAAGAACATATTCAGCTAAACCAAAACCAGGACCTGCCCTACTCTGCTTCTGATTGGCTAGTCCTGACCTAAGAACTGCACATGGACTCCAAACAAAGGTCTTTTAGAAGTGAGATGCATTACTCCATCGCTTCAACACACAGGGTGACAAAGAGGAGCTGCAGCATGTGTCGCATGACAGAAATGTTTTTAATAAAAAACATATAAACATATTCTGGTACAACCCCTAAATAAATTCATGAACCTGAAAATGACCAAAATATGACCCCTTTAATGTAAAAATCTTTTTCATACTGTTTTAATATCATCAAACTTGTCATACCAGGATCAAAACCGTTACTTTGACATCAAAGCAAGTTCAATCACATAAATGTACTTAAACCAGAGAATTATTAATTAATACAAATAATAGACTTTATACTGTCAGGTAAAGTACATATTAAAAACTGTTGGTAATTTAGCGTCCTTTATACATTTTTTATCATCCTACATCATCATCATCACTTGTTAATACATTTCACACATTTTATTGAGCTGATTTCATCACAGGCTGACTTCCTGTCAGTCTTCAGTGGAAGGCTCCTGTGGTTAGGCCACAAACTGCTGTGTGACAGACTTTATCGTCAGACTTTACATCACGTCTTTAAGTGTTAAAACCAAAAGTCGTCACAATTTCAAATTTCCAAACATTACCAAACATTTGGCCCAGATGGGCGATTAAAAAGCCTTTACAGATGCCTGTTTAATAATGACAAAAAATGGATAACAAATACTATTAACTGAATGAAACTGAAGTAATAATTATTTATGCAAATTATTACCAACTAATTAATTAAATTACCAACTGACAGTAGGCTCCAGAACACTGAGGACATCACAACATAACAAAAACAGTGTATTTCATAAAGAACGTTTCAGATGGATTTGTGGATGAGATGGTAGCCTACTCTGACTGGCTGACCTGTAAAGCCTGGTAGAAGTCCAAACTCCACTTGAGTACAGTGCAAGTCTTTTTCTCACAGCAGTGATTGCAGGTGGAGATCTGGATAACTTCTTAGGTGTCTGAAAGAGAGAACAAATACTTTAACGTGCATGTGCTGATCTCTGACGAGCCTCGACCCCCCTCCCCTTCATGCCCCATGTAGCAGTTTGCCCCTTTGCTGCCTAATTAATAGACTGTCAGGTTGTAGGTGCTCAACTTCCTGCTCACATTACTCCCCCGAGTGGTCAGCGCTGGTTCAAGCTTTGAATGAGGACTGTCCTTGTGTGTCTCTTATCATGTCCTTTATGTTCTTGGGCCTGTGTCTGTCTGTTTTGGTGGCCGTTGTATTGTTCTTCATTCATTTGTTTGTTCTGGTTTTTAAACGCTGGTACCGCTTACAGTACTTTAGGGCTGTCCCCGACTAAGGATTTACATAGTCGAATCAGAAAGTCTCGCCTATGGTCGACTAATCATGCGTTTTTGTGCACGGCGATTGCGAGTGGGGGGGTGGATAACACACGGTAGCTCCGCTTTAATCTTGGGAAGCTGCAGAGCTGCAGTCTCTATTGATTCAACTTACACAGTAAATTTCCAGCTAAACTGAGGCTTTTGTTGATTGTTGTTTCTCTCTCTCTCTCTCTCTCTCTCTCTCCTGTCCTTCACCGGTCTTGTGTAGAGTTTTACGTGCATGTTGTGCTGCCGACAACTTCATGCACGTCGCGGTTCCTCGAGGGTCTATTAAGTAGCCTGCTGTTTAAAAACCATAAATATTCTTTGTGTGGTTCATCAACGGTGATAAATTATCCGAAAGTGCCACAAGATGGCCAAGATGGCGCTGAGTATAGCTGCCTTGGTGTTAGGTGCGCTTTGTATTGTTTTTTGTGTTAATTCACACAAAAACCCCCCCAGAGACTTTTATTCATCTTCTGTTCTGTGCTTCACAGAGACCTGGCTGTCTGAGCTGATCAGACTCCGTGCTGCAGCTGGCTGGCTTCCATTTGTACAGAGCGACCGCGACACAGAACTCTCCGGCAAAACAAAAGGTGGTGGTGTCTGTTTTTATATTAGCAATGGCCGGTGTAGCGACATGACAGTGATTCAGCAGCACTGTTCTCCTGATCTGGAATTTCTTACCATTAACTGTAAACCGTGTTACTCCCCCCGTGAGTTCGCTTCATTCACTCTGGTCAGTGTTTACATCTCGTCGCACGCCAACGTTAAGGATGCACAGCGCATGCTGGCCCGACCGGATAGTGTGTGGAGCAGACAAACCCGGACTCCCTTGTTATTGTTCTCGGTAACAGGGGAAAACCAAGAACTCCCCAAATACAGACAGTTTATAAAGTGTCCAACCAGAGAGGGGAACGCTTTGGATCACTGCTACACCACAGTTAGCAGGGCCTATCACGCCGTCACACGCGCTCCACTCGGTCACTCTGATCACGTTTCCAAGACTGCTACCAACAATGTGGATGAGTTTACAGAGGCTGTGATGTCGTACATCAGCTTCTGTGAGGACAGCGGCATTCCAACACGGACCAGGGTGAGTTATAACAATGACAAACCCTGGTTCACAGCTAAACTCAGACAGCTAAGGTTGGAAAAGGAGGAGGCATTTAGGACTGGAGACAGGGCCGGGTGCAGGGCGTTAAAGTACAGGTTTAGCAAGGAGGTGCGAGAAACTAAACGACTCTACTCAGAGAGACTAAAGAACCAGATCTCTGCAAACGACACCCCTTCTGTCTGGAGGGGGTTCAGACAGATCACAAACTATAAGCCCAAAGTCTCCATAAAGAATTCTCACCTGGCAAATAAGCTGAACCAGTTCTTCTGCCGCTTTGAGAGTCAACCGGACAGCATCCCCCGTGACTCCTCCGCTCAGCTTCAGCCTCAGTCCACCACTTCTTCCCGTCCCTCCTCAGAGCTGGCCAGCTCCACCCCCTCCCCTCCTCTCTCCATCACCGAGAGGGAAGTCAGCTGTCTTTTCAGGAGGCAGAAACCCCACAAAGCAACTGGGCCGGACTCTGCCTCTCCATCCACCCTGAAGCACTGTGCTGATCAGCGGGCTCCGATGTTCACAGACATTTTTAACACCTCACTGGAGACATGCCATGTGCCAGCCTGCTTCAAAGCCTGCACCATCATCCCTGTCCCCAAGAAACCAAGGACCACTGGACTAAACGACTACAGACCCGTCACCCTGACCTCTGTAGTTGTTTGAACGCCTTGTGTTGTTCCACCTAAAATCCATTACAGACCCACTCCTGGACCCCCTGCAGTTCGCCTACAGAGCCAGCAGGTCTGTAGATGATGCAGTAAACATGGCCCTTCACTACATCCTCCAGCACCCGGACTCCCCAGGAACCTACGCCAGGATCCTGTTTGTGGATTTCAGCTCTGCTTTTAACACCATCATCCCGGCCCTGCTGCAGGAAAAGCTCTCTCAGCTGAACGTGCCTGACTCCACCTGCAGGTGGATCACTGACTTCCTGATGGACAGGAAGCAGCACGTGAAGCTGGGAAAACATGTCTCTGATTCCAGGACCATCAGCACCGGTTCCCCTCAAGGCTGCGTTCTTTCCCCCCTTCTCTTCTCTCTGTACACCAACCGTTGCACCTCCAGTCACCAGTCAAGCTCCTGAAGTTTGCGGACGACACCACCCTCATTGGGCTCATCACAGGTGGGGACCACCTGGGCACCATCATCTCCCGGGACTGCAAGTGGGAGCTGAACATCACCTCCCTCACCAAGAAGGCCCAGCAGAGGATGTACTTCCTGCAGGAGCTGAAGAAGTTCAGCCTGCCAAAAACAATGATGGTAACGCCATCATTGAGTCCATCCTCACCTCCTCAGTCACCATCTGGTACGCTGCTGCCACCGCCAGGGACAAAGTCAGGCTGCAGCACATCATTTGCTCTGCAGAGAAGGTGATTGGGTGCTGACTCCTCCCACCCTTTCTCCCTCTCTGTTACCTACAATGGATTGTGGCGCTAGTACGACTGACGCGCTGTGAACGGCTGGTGATCGTTCCCTCTGGCTGGATGAATGTTACGCATGGTGCATGGACCACTGCAGCTGCAGCAAAATCTGTGCTTGAAACAAATAATTTCTTGCATTCTGGTGAATTTTTCTGCACCAATTTATTGAGGAAACGTCTTTCTTTACATAAAGGTAAATGTTTGAATAAGCCTTTGTTGGTAATGAGCTTCAAGGCGCCTCCTGTATGGAGAAACTAGTCCCATGCATTGCTCAGGTGGATTTTGGCCCATTCTTCCACACAATGAGTCTTTAAATCATTTCCATAGATTTTCAGTTGGATTCTAGTCAGCTGATTGGCTGTGTTATGACGTGGGGACAGAGTGGACACAAACGCACACTCACGGTGAACAGGTTTTATAGAATTGAGGCAACCGGGGCAACCGAGGAAGTAAGGAGGCACGGGAAGGAGCCGGGAGGATGCCGTGGAAGGTCCAAGGGGAGAGTGCAGGGTGGCGAGCCCAGCTGACGGAAGTGAGTGAAACACACAGAGACAGACAGACAGACAGACAGACAGACAGACAGACACAGAGAGAGAGAGAGAGAGAGAGAGAGAGAGAGAGAGAGAGAGAGAGAGAGAGAGAGAGAGAGAGACACTCACCGTCAGCCGGGCTGCCACCTGCCCAGGCTGGGCCATTCTAGCAGCTTTATTCTCTGAAACCGACTGAGAGTTTCCTTGGCTGTGTGTTTGGGATCATTGTCTTGCTGAAATGTCCTCCCTCGTTTCATCTTCATTGTCCTGGTAGATGGCAGCAGGTTTTTACCAAGAATGTCTTGGTACATTCGTCCTTCAGTTATATGAAGTTTTTCAACTCATGCTGAAAAACAGCCCACACGAGCAGCAGCTGGTTGTGGCCAGTTTCTGGTGAAATGATGTTCTTTCTACTTCCGGATTGTGGCCCCAACAGTGCTCACTGGAAGTTTAGAAATCCTTCTGTACCCAATCACCCATCACTATGTTTTGCAACAATAAGGCTGTGAAGGTCTTGAGAGCTCTTTGGTTTTACCCAGCGTGAGAAGTTCCTCATGTGGCACCTTGGTAATTATAAGCCATCAGTTGGGACTGAACCAGCTGACATTAATCTGCACTGAGAGAGGGGCAGGACTGCTTTCTAATTACTGACAGATTTCAGCTGGTGTCTTTGATTTCGAGACCTTTTTACACCTCCCTTTCTTCATGTGTTCAATACTGTTTCATTTCAAATAACTTAATTTCTGAATTTGAATTCACATTTATTCATTTTAGCTGACACTTCCAAAGCAACTTACAATTGCTATACATGTCAGAGGTCGCACGCCTCTGGAGCAACTAGCAAATTAAGTGTCTTGCTCAGGGACACAGTGGTGGATGTCTCACAGTGGCAGGCAAAGGCTGCACACCAAAGGCAGGCATCTTATCTATGCGCCATCATCTTTGTATGTATGGATTACTCGGGTTGTTACTAACATCGGGAGAAAATGTCATGTCAACAGCACCTTTAGAAACATGGTGACGTGTTCAATACTTATTTAACCTGCTGTATGGACATTAAAAGACATATTCAACATCACTATTACATCAATGCCACACATCTCTGCACATCACTACAGTAAACACCACATACACACAGTGCACAATATGTTCTCTATCCAGAAAGGTGCAAATCCCATGATGCACTGAGCTCCTCTCTCCTCTACTTTCTCTCCCTCTGTATGCAACCTTATCCCATTATTGCATGTTACTAACACAACTTCTCCCCTTTCTGGTAGTCTTGTGCTTTCTCGTCTCTCTCCTCTCTCCTCCTATCACTTCCTGCAGGTTTTCTGGCTCTGGCTCTGGCTCTGGAGCTGTGGAGTCTGGATCTGTGGTTGCGGGTCACCTGCTGCCCCCGTGTTCCTGCTCGACACCCTCTGCTGCAACGACTATTGTTGCTAGTCTTATTGTTATTATTGTTATTATAATCATTAACATTACGATGGTTACCATTAACACTATTATAAATATCTGTACCATTTTTCATTTAGTCTATAGCAACATTACCTTCACTGTGTGTACCTCTGTGTGTATATTGTGTAGGCTGCCTCCCTCCCCTCTCTCTCTCCTTACATCTCTCTCTCTCTCTCTCTCTCTCTCACCCCAACCGGTCGAGGCAGATGGCCGCCCACCCTGAGCCATGGTTCTGCTCGAGGTTTCTGCCTCTTAAAAGGAAGTTTTTCCTTGCCTCTGTCGCCTAGTGCTGCTCTTGGTGGGAACTGTTGGGCTTCTGTAAATAACATCACAGAGTACGGTCTAGACCTGCTCTTTTATGAAAAGCGCTGTGAGATAACTGTTGTTGTGATTTGGCGCTATATAAATAAAATTGAATTGAATTGAATTGAAATCAGTTTGTTTATAAGTTTACTGCACCAGGTAGAAAAGATCTCGTCTGTCTCTTGTGACTGTCAGAGCTGCACTTCCTCACATCAGGCCTCAAATACCAGGCTCTGAGAAAGAAACTATTTCCCAACAGAATAAAAATTCACCCTGAATTTGAAAACATAACAGACATAGAGAAGCCTCCACCAATTTCCGTACCAGCAAGATAGTCATATCCACGCTGCTGCACAGAAGAGACTTCCACCCCCACACCATTGACATTGATTGGCGGTGATAGGATTTTATATATATATACCTGTTCTGTCTCTTTCCTTTTTTCATCTTAGTTCTTAGTTTATGTCTTAGTGCTTAGTGCTTAGTCCTATGTCTCCATGTTTAGTGTGGTCCTGTTTCCTGTCTCTCTTCCCTGCCCTGGTTTTGTTCTGTTTGCAGTCATTCCATGTATTCGGTTTTACTTTGGTAACTCTGTCCTTGTGTGTTGCCATGTGCTTTACTTCCTGTTTTATTTTGTAGTGTTCAGATCTAATGTGTCCTTGTCTAGCTTTGTTTCCTTTGGTTTGATAACCTGATGTTTCCTCTGTGCGTCCCTCCCTGCTCGTTTGCCTGTGTATTTAAGCCCTCAGCTCTGTTCTGTCTTTGCTGAGTGTCCTGTCCCTGCGGTTGTTGGATGACTCTGCTTCTGTTTGGATGTCTTAGTTCTGGTTTTTGGTTTTCCTTCATTTTTGGATTCTGTTGCCTTTGGATTACTCCTTTGTTTGGACTCTTGCCTTGTGCTTTTTGGAAACCTGTTTCAGACAAGTTTTTGGTCTAATAAATATTTTGAACTGCAACCGTGCTGTTGTCCTCATTTGGCTCCACACCTCAGTTTACCTGCCACTGCACTCAGCCATTCCATGAGAGCAGAGGTGAACTGTTCAGCCAATTAAAACCATCCAGGAACTTCCAACTGCTGCTACTACTACACACACACACACACACGCACCACATTAACGTTAGTGCAGTTAACTAGTTCTAGATGCAATTCAGTATTCCAACAATGCTGTTAACTTTATTGAAATTCAATTTACAAACAGTCAGACATTCCAGCTTATGAACACAATACAGAGGATTAAGATAATATAATAGTGCGACGCCCTGTGGGGTCATGTGTGGGTTTGGCCCATCTCTCTCTCTTCCTTGTAGAGGAAGAGCTGAATGCAGTGACTCTGGGTACCTGGGCTAATTGCCCTGTAGAGTATTTAACGCTTTATTCTCATTCTTGGAAAAGGGCGGTTGCTGCTGGGCTGAGGACGGACCTCCCTGCTAACCCTCTGTTTTCCTCCACATGCTTTGTTTCTGGACATGCTGTGTTAGTGGTAGTTGTTATTTCTTGTACTTTGCCACACCCTTACACACATTTTCCATGCATCCATCATCCTGCCCTAACACGACTGCAACCACTGATGTTCATACATGCTGCAAACTATAAAGAAGGAATTGTCTAATTTGAAAACTAAAATTATCTTCTGACATCAAAGATTCAACTACATCTCCTTTAAACTTGTTAAGGAGAACGGCGACACCTGCTGCTTGTTTACAGGAATGACAGAAATAACACTGTGCTTTTCAAAACTTCCCATCACAGTCTACTGTGTGAGTCTCTCCTAAAAATGCTGTCACGGACACCTCTGACATTAGGAGATATTATTTTGACTTCCTCAATAAATGATTCCAGTTTCTGACTCATTTCTCTTTAACTTGTTTAACATTTCCTCTACCTGTTCATGTTATCAGCTGTTGTGCCTCAATATTCAGCTGCTAAACAAAGCAGTGTTAAAGTGCCACATATTTGAATGGGGTCTGGTGTATCTGAGCTGCTCTTCTTCTCAGGGCTGCGTTTGATGATGCTAAACTGGCGGTACAGTGTTCGTTCAAAGGGACTTGAACCACGAGTTTCATCATATCAAGGTCTCTTGGTTCTGTAGTCCCCAAACAGATCAAGATCCTTTCCAGACAGTCAGACTGGATGAAAGACACATGTCACACACATGTGTTTTTAGTGTTGAGTTTCTTGTTTCCTGACTCGAACTCGAGTCCCCGTCTCTGCTGAAAACACACATCTAATCATCATTCAGGCTGATGTTTTGGGTTTGTGTTTCCTGTTTTAGTTTGTTGTTTTTCTTCCCCTTGTGTCATTGTCTTGTTGTACTTCCTGTTGTCTGATGTGGATCACCTGAGCCTCGTTGTCTCATTGTGGTTTCAGTGTTCACCACAGTCTGCTCTGTGTTTAGGTCTGTTTTTCCAGTGTCGCTACCTCTCATGTGTCTCACCAGTGTTCCTCGTGCCGGCCAAGTGTTTTGTGGATTTCTGGATTTGTGGAAATCTTCAGATTTAAGGACTATCACCTGATTCTTTTGGACTACTTCCCCACCACTGGGTTCTCTGGATTATTGTTTCTTCATCTCAGACTGCCACCTTCACCGCTCACCTGTACATTCCCACCAGTTTGTTAATAAAACCTCACTCACCATAGCTCTGGCTAGAGTTTCTGCTTTGGGGTTTAAACTCCTGTTTCCTGTGTGTCTGAATTATGATTGAACAGAACAGCTGATGTTTCAGTCCTGTATCTGGCTAGTTTCTTGCTGTAATTCATAGTATATCTGTGAAGAATTAGTATGAAGCTAATTTACTCTAGAGCTCTGCGGTGAAGACAAGTGTGATGTTGACCTCAGTAATAAACTAAATGTGACTGGAACTGTTGTGGTACTGCAGAATCTCCCCACTTCCTTGTGTTCTTTTGTTCCCCCCTTCCCTGTGTTTTCTGTCTGTCCTCCCTGTCTGTGTTCTTCTTCTTCTTCTTGTAAGATTCCGGCAGTGTGGACGCTTATGAGCATATTACTGCCCTCCACAGGTCAAAGTTTGAACTAAATTCTTACATACAGTCCTGTGTCATGCAAGAATTGAAGGACTGCCTTGGAGATCAGTTTATGCTCGTCACTGTGCCCAAACAAAGATAAAACAGAAAAAGCCTCAACTCCAAGTCCTGATAGTTTATTAACGAGTACATTTCTTTCTGTCCTATACCTTCTGCACTCCAGGAAAACATGCCCCACTGTCTCAACACTCCCACATTCACACAAGCCCGAAACATGCTTCCCTACAATGCACAAAGAATAATTTAATCCACAGTGCCCCAACCTCAATCTGTACATTTTAACTGAGTCCCTGTGGGACAAAATAATACATAAACATCTCTGTTGCAAGTAAACCTAGCTCTAAAAACCACATTCAAGATGTCATTTACAATGTCAGGTCGGGCTTTAGATTTTCCTACTTTCAAATATTCTAGAGCACCTGTAGAATCAGAGCAGATAATGACTTCTCTAGGTTTGACTTCCTCAATCCACCATAAAGCCCATAAAATTGCCATTAATTCAGCAGTGAGGACAGAGCTTCCATTAGAAATACGCAGACCAATTTCCAACCCTAACTGCTCCACATACACCCCGAATCCAGCTCTCCCACTAACTGGATCTCTAGATCCATCTGTATAAACAATCATTGTGCTCCCACTAATTGAATTAAGATATTCCTCTATTTTTAGTGCCACTTCCCACTTATCTTTTCCCTGAAGAAAACCAAGCTCGATATTTATTTCAGGCATCACCCAATATGGTATTGGTGGCCAACTTATATGCTCTACAGTACCTCCCTGATCCATGCACATCTTACCTGCCCACTGATTTACTATGTCAAAAAATGTTTTGTATCTATTAGCTCCTGCAACCTCTTGCAACAGACACCTTGCTGGGAAGGTACGATTACACCCACTAAGTTTGACCCAGTATTGTAACCCTAACTTAATGCGTCTTAACCATAAGGGCATTTCTCCCATTTCAATGAGTAGGGCAGGGACTGGGGAGGTTCTAAAGGCCCCACACCAAAGCCTCTAAGCCCTTGCCTGCACCACATCTAACCTATCCAGAACAGTTTTGGAAGCAGATCCATACACAAAGCTCCCATAATCTCGAGCAGATCTAATCATGGCCTGAAAAATTAGCAGCATCGTCTCCCTATTAGCCCCCCACTCACACCCAGCCAGACTTCTCATTACATTCAGAACTTTTTCACACTTCAACACAATTTTATCTACATGCACAGCCCAAGTCATACGCTCTTCAAACCAAACACCTAAAAATTTAAAAACCTTTACCTTCTCCAATGGAGACCCATACATATATAGCCCTAGTTTAGGTAACTTTCTTTTAAATCCAAATACTATATATTTAGTCTTAGAAGCAGATATTTTAAAGCCCCATGTATTCCCCCATTCCTCTACAGATACCAACACTCTTTGAATCTGTTTTAACACAAACTCTACATTACGCCCTCTTTTCCAAATGGCCCCGTCATCTGCAAATAAAGATAACCCGAATCCTCTTTCTACTTTACCAAAGATATCATTGATCATTATATTAAATAACACTGGACTAATTACACTTCCCTGTGGGGTTCCATTCTCTATGCCCACAGTCTTTGAATTAATACTACCAACCTTTACTTGTATTGTTCTTTTCATTAAAAAATCCTTTATCCAATTAAAATTCGTCCCCTAACTCCCAAGTCAAAAATTTTAATCATCAATCCCTCCTTCCACAAAGAATCATAAGCCTTCTCAATATCCAGGAATCCACTCACTACTATTTCCTTATTGCTAAATGCCCTTTTAATATCTTGATCTAAAACTGCAACTGATTCCATTGTAGACCTTCCATTCCTAAATCCATTCTGTACATCAACATAGTGTCCTCTTGTTTCTAAAAAAAATATACTAATCTGTTAGTTACCATCCTCTCCATAATCTTACAGATCACTGCTGTGAGCGCTATAGGACGGTATGATCCAGGGTCAGATGCCTCTTTCCCTGGTTTCAAGATAGGGACCACAACTGCATGTTTCCACTCCTTGGGCAAATAACCCTATGCCCACTCAGTATTAAACAAAGCTAAGATTTCTTCAAGTACAAACTCATCTAGATATTTAAACAACTCATAAGATAGCCTATCTCTCCCTGGGGTAGTATTTGCCCCAGACATAATTGCTTCCTTCAACTCTTTTAAAGAAAAAACGGATTAATAGGATTTTCATTTTCTAAACTCCTCTCCAGCTTCCACTGATTAACTTCAATCAATTCATTCCTCTTCCTACGCCTCTCAACCCCCATTATCTCTGATCTATGTACAGCTTGAAACCTCTCAACAAACATGTCTGCTTTCTCTTTATTGGAAACTGCTACCACCTCTCCCTTCTGTAACACTGGCATCAATCTTTTTTTATATACCCCTGACATTCTACGTACTACTGACCACAAATGCCTTACTGGAGTCTCAGGACCTAACGTACCACAAAACTTCCTCCAACTGTTTCTTTTTGCATCCTTTATAACTCGTCTTGCTACTGCCCTTAGACGCTTGTACTCCATTGCATTAACCAACATTGGATACTTTCTTAATCTTCTATATGCTTTATTCCTACTCCTTACAGCTTCATCACATTCTTTGTTCCACCAAGGAACCAGCATACGTGACCTAGGTTCCTGCTTCACAGGAATGGTATAGCAAGCAGCCTCATGCATCATGAGACTAATTGAAGTATTCCAGTTATCTACAGAACCCTCACTATCAACATCTCCTACTAAGCTTTGAGCTTCCTCCCGGTATTTATCCCACTTGGCCTGAGAAAAATTATATCTAGGGACACTCTTTTCCACTTCTCTTCTCAACTCTCTACCAAATCTGCATAAAATTGGATAATTGTCACTACCCAGTGTATAGGAATCTATAACATCCCATTCACAATTCTAGCTAAATTTGATGATGCAATTGATAAGTCTATATGGCTGCAGGTATTTCTCCCAATATTATACCTAGTCGGCCTTCCATCATTTAACACTACCAACTCATATTTGTCTAAAAAATCTTCTACTATAACACCATTTTTATCCCTGTGGTCACTCCCCCATATTGGATTGTGCACATTAAAATCCCCAATCCATATAACAGGACACCTTACCTTCTCCATTATCTCATCAAAGTCTAATAATACCAAAGTTTGACAAGGGTCACAGTAATAGAGCTGTGACTGCTCTAAACCTCCACAGCCAAACACTCAATATCAGAGTTAATGTCAACTTTTCTATATTGTACCCCAGTCTTAACAAAGGTTGCACAACCCCCGCCTGATCTATCAGGCCCATCTAATCTCAAACATTCATAACCTGGAATTACAAAATCTAGACAGGGCTTTAGCCATGTCTCTTGGATACATATCAAATCTGGTGCTTCTTTAAAATTATCTACAAACCTTTTTAACTCCTGACCATTTCCAATCAGACTCCGGGCATTCCATTGAAGAATATACCACATTAAAACATTAATGAGGGTCCTCATCATTCACCTCACTAACGTCCTCCATACTGCTAGTCTTCAACAACTGATCTGTCTATACACTGACTTTCCATCATGTATTGATGCAACTTTTCTGGCAACTGCTTTATACTCAGGTATCTTTCGGCTGCACCCACCACTAACCTAATGACATCTGACCGGTTAGTTGCTTTCTTAGCTCCCACCAACACATCAGAAACAAAAGACAAAAATGACTCCTTACTAAAAATTAGCATGTCAGATGAAGATGCAGGTGGTAGATTTGGCACAGAGACCTTGCATCCTAGCACCGGCCTTTCCCCAGGGCTTCCATTTCCGCTTTCTCTGGTCACTCTTTGAACCGCCTCTGCATATGTTACTTTGTTCTGATCCTTCACAACCTGCACCCGCCTAGCCTGGACAAAGTGCTCACAACCATAAAACCCTGCTGCATGATCCCCATCACAGTTAGGGCACTTAGGAGTCTCTGCCTTACAATTTTGTATGATATGATCTCCACCACACTTTGCACACAACACCAACTGATCTCCTCTCCTGTGTCGGCTTTGTGTATCTCCAAACCTTTTTCAAACGTATCAGCCAGTATTCCCCTGTCTGTGTTTGTCTGGGCGTGGCTACACTCTCTGGCTCCAGCGGCGCACCTGGTCCTCATTCCACTAATCAAGCTCCTGCAGTATTTCAACCCCAGTCCTCCTCACATTCTTCGCCAGATCGTCAGTTAACCACATGTGGTACATGCGTCAAGGCCAACTATCGTCTCCAGTAAGAGTCCTTGTAATTTCTGTCTCTCCCTGGATTAACCTGTTTTTCTCTGTGCCCAGGATCACACTACCTCCGGGAACCCTGCTGAACGCCACACCCCGCTCTGCTCACATCTTGCCTGGACTAACTCCCCTCCTCCGTGTTCTCCATTCTGCCCTGTTGGAACCTATCAATAAAACCCCTTTGTTACCCCTTCAAACTGTTCCGAGTCTGCCTTTGAGTCCTCAAGTTTTTGCATTATGACAGGAACACGTTCCTCAGTGAGGAAGATGAGAACATGTCCTGAAACTGTCCCCTGTTCACTTACCTGTCAGTCCAGTCTGATGAGCAGCATGAAGCAGCCCTTACCTCAACACACGGTTAAAGACGTAGAGAGCTACAACCAGCATCAACCATCCAGTATGCTAAAAAGGAAAACCCACTGTTCAGAGTGTGAAAGCTGTTAGATGACAGCCTCAAAGTGCTGCAGAGTTTGTTCATCTGTCAGTTACCAGATGGTGTCTGTGGTCCCCTGCAGCAGCTTCTTGTTTTACTGTCGGCTTCTCAAACTTCTGACAGATGAAAGCAAGTAGAGTTAATCATCATAACTGTGTTCACTGTACAGCTGATCAAGTCATTACTTTAAGCTTTTAGCAGTTTATCTTCCAGAAATGCAGTTTGTAGTTTTCAAAGTGTCCCCTGCAGAAAGCCAAGGTATTTAAAGAAGCAGTCTGACAGTTTGGGAAATCTGCTTGTTCTTGTTGGATCTCAGCTAATAATGAGCTAAAGGTTAAAAAGGGGAAACATACAGTAGACTTTACTAACTTCTACTGAAACATGTTGGTCTGATCTGTTGTGACTGTCCCTGTCACACTTTATCATTTCTGCCCCAAATTCTTATCTAAAAAAGTCTGAAAACTTCAGAAAGTGCAGGATGCCTCCCTGGTAACAGTGAGTTGCTCAAAGACAAACATTCACAGTTTGGTCTACAAACTGATTTTTATTGGATTTCCAGAAAATGTACAATTTCATAGAAACTGACATAAACTGTGGTTTAAGATTTTATCCAGATTGCCAAGCACACAACAGGTGCTGCAAAACAGCTGCTCTGAATCCCATCCTAAACAGCAGCATGCCTACCACTAAAACAGCAGAAATTACACTTAAAAAGTACAAAGTGCTAAAGACGTGTTGAGATGCTCTCCCTGTGTAAAACATCCAAACAACAGTCCAAATAAAGATTTAGGAAGAAGACAGCGAGGCGGCTAGAATGAGCTCAGTTCATCTAAAATATCTGCTTTGCTTCTGGGATTAAAGGAGAATAATGACAGACATCAACTTCCAGCTCCAAACTAATAAAACACATTTTATTTCCATGTGTTGAAGCCATCACAGTGAACCAGAGCAAGTTGACCAAAACATTTCCCAGCAGCCACTTCTCCCACAGCAGAGTCCAAACAGTGCTTCCTGCTCTCTACAGTTAGGTGTCTTATTGGAAATGGTCTCAGTAGATGACAGGATCTGTCTCGTCTCTATCCTTTCTATTGGCCTCCATTTCTCCTCCTGTTTCCTCCCCTTTCTCTCTCTCCCTCTTTCTCTGCATACATGAAGCTGACTGTGGAAATGTTGTCATCATTCATACTGATGGACTGCTGATATCATTGCTGTCCATTCTGCAGCAACACACAGAGGCCAAAAGCTTGTCTATGAACCCTTTCCTCATGAACACATACAGGAACAAGTCTGCAAGAGGATTCAACCTGATGAAGATGAGATACAGGAGTTCTAGGGTCCTGTGATATCCTCCCAATAACAAAATGATCGTGGGCAGGAACAGCAGAGTGTAAATAAGCAGCACCAGAACCAAAATTCCCACAATTCGTCGTTTTTCATCAGAGGGGACCGAGATGGAAGCAGACAGGGCTTTGAGGGTCCCAACCAGGGAGAATATTAACAGAGGGAAGGGAAGGAGGAGGAGGACGAGGAGGACAGTGAAGAGTGTGTGTAGATTCACACCATAAAGCCAACAAATGAACAAAAAGAGAAGTGGCAGGACCCAGACCAGGACACTGACCACCACAGAGGTCTTGATGGTTCGTCTGAAGCGGTACCACAGTGGGTGGGCGATGACCAAATACCTGTAATACAAGATGGACACAAAGTCTTTGAGGAGCTTCAGAGTTATAAACTAACATAATGTTCAGACACAGAAGGAGCTCCACACATACTGGATAGACAGATAGATACCTTTCCAGGGAGATGCAGACCATGAAGCAAATACTGGCAAACAGAGCAGAGAAGTGAATATATAAGAAGATGTCAGATATCTGTCCACGAATATTTGGTGCCACCCAAACGATCATGCAGCAGAACTGAAGGATGTCAGAAATGAGAAGGTTGATGAGGTAGATGGGAGCAACTTGATCTCTTCTCACCTGCAGGAAAACATTGGTAAAAGTCAACAAGCCGTTGGAAACATGTTGTGAAGTCCACCTCCTCCCAAATCTGTCATCTTGCTCTGCCCAGCAGCTGCACTCAGAGCCATTTCTGACTTTTTCATCCAACAGAATCTCAGATATGACCCACTGGCCAATCACTGCAGTAACAAGACTAAGGGCCAGATTTCCTGCAGCTTCTGCAGCAGTTTTTCAGCCACAGATATGAAGCATTCTGGCTCAAACACATGAGCTGGATTTATCCAGACCGGAGTCGCAGTTTGAGGCTCATGTTTGTGTTTGCAAGGTGAGCCTCTCTCCTACTTGAATCAGCATTTCAGGGAGGATGGCACAAATAAGAACTGGAGGCAAAGAACTTGCCTCCAAGTTATGTCTGCGTAACGCACGTGTCAGGTCTCTCCGCCGTGGCTGCCTGAAGCTTCACTTTCCCTGTCCTCGTGACTGTAACTTCCACTAACCACAAGAAAACAAAAAGGGGAAAAGAGCACGAGTGTTACTTTGTGGCTGTAACAACGCTGTTGACACAATGTCCAGATAACCTGCAAGCCCTGCTGGAGCAGGAGAACCCTACAACGATCAGTATTTAATGTTTAATTAGACTATAATCAAAACTCATGTTAGGTCTAATTTTTGGGACAAACAGGAAAGGGGTCGGGACAACTGCTCGTAATTCGGGACTGTCCCGGATTTTTCAGGACATCTGATCACTCTATTTAAGAGCTGTGAGAATCGCTGGGGTGTGTGTCGCATTGAACATTATGCCGCGGCAGTTGTGTGTGGCGTCGCTATGACGACCTGCTACGTACTATCTCTGGGTACTACCTGCAATGGAAAACGGAGCAGGGCCGAGTAGAGTCATGTCTATCGATTTGCAATATGGTAGCATTTTTCGGCAGGGCAGCATAGATCGAAACACCGGCAACAGTTCAATGTTTAGTCCTGATGGTAAGATGTGGAACAATGATGTTGTGTGGTTGTGGATGTAAGGCAGCTGCCTGTGTAAGCCCCTCGGTTTCCTGTTGCGCTGTCTATTCCCCAGTATGTCCAGCAGTTCGTGCAGTTTGTACCTTGCAGGACACCGTAGTTTTAAAGTACGTTAAAGCGGGGCCGCACCAGTCATCCACTTAAATTGTGCGTTGATACTGTTTGTTTACATTCTAAACTATATTTATGCCATTTGTGAGACTTGGTAAATGCTGCTAGTCTAAAGTTAACTCGGCATGTGTTTCTTGCTGTTGGTGTCTCTTGGTTAACCTGACTAGTGTGCTGTAAGCCATTAGGTGATTTAATCTCAGTAAAATAAATGTACGATGGGGCATTTGCTGTTTTCGGTACCTTGCATTTAGAGTTTGTTTTTTATATTAAGCTCTTTTTAGAGATGTATTCCATTTGACTGTACATTAACCTTCATTTAATTTATTTTTATTTTTGGTACTAAAATATTATTTAAGTAAGAGATTGATTTATTTTTGCAACAATATAAATGCCTTATGTTTACTTTTCGTGCCCTGTTAGGTATTGGCTGTGTATCAGAGAGGATTGTTGGAGCAATAAAGAGCAGTGAAGGTCTCAACCACAATCCCGAATCCAGCCTCTGGTGCCTCCTTCCATCCATACGACACCACACAACACCTACCAAAACACAATGCAGAGCCAAGGGGAGGCGTAGAGAGGCTGTGACAGTCTGCACTGACTCAGATCCTGTGGGTTACATGGACTTGTGAGTAACTTCTACCATCTGCTAGCTTACGGTCTCAGTCTGAAGCGCCTTTGATTTGGATCACACTACCTTGTTTCTTACGACCCGCCCTTCTCTGCTTGTGATTGGCTAGTAGTCCTTACCTAGGAACTGCGCATGTGCAACTACCAACAAAGATTTTCTACAAGTAAGATGCATCACTCTGTAGCTCAAGAGCAGAGCGTACAGCACACAGGGTGAAAAGAGGAGAAAATATGGTGGTTTTTGAAAATTAAACCATGTAAACCTGTTCTGGTACAACCCCTAAATAAGATTTTGAACCTGAAAATGAGCAGAATACCACCTCTTTAACCTCAACAGTTTAAGAGAGGGCTGGAATGGAGCCACACATGGAAACTGCATGTGTTTAGGGTCCAATCAGCTTCATGGACATTTGAATTCTGGAGTCAATTATTCCTGTCAGGTTATAGATCATTCCAAGCCTTTGTCCCAGCCCCCAAACCAGATCCAGATCCTTTACAGACAGACAGACTGTAGGACAGACACACCACACAGACAGGAAATAAATAACTCTCAGTCAGAATGTACATACCATAGAATAAAGAGCATAGATGGCCACCAGGGTCAGAGGAAGGCCGACAGCAACGATTATGCATGTCACCACACGTACAGGGTCAATGTGGTATTTGGAGGTGGTGCTGCTGTAACCGTAGCTTTGGTCCTGTGAGCTGCTGGTAATGTAGTAATCTTCCATTCTTCAGAGTGAAACGTGTTGTTTGAGAGATCAGGTTATTAAAGAGCAGGTTTTTAATTATTATTAATTATTAATCATTATTCTTTCTTTACCTAATTTTATTTAAATTCAATTTTATTTATATAGCGCCAAATCACATCAACAGTTATCTCAGAGCGCTTTTCATAAAAGAGCAGGTCTAGACGTACTCTATGATGATATTTACAGAAGCCCAACAGTTCCCACCGAATGAATTTAAAATACTAGTAATAGTATTTTAGAGAGTAAAAAGCCCAAAGGAAATCAACCCTAACTGGTTTAACCTCAGTATTCTGTCCACCTACAGTCCAAAGCTGTCTGCTTGTTCATTTATCTGTTTAATTCGTTCTACATAAAAGAAAAAAGGAATCTGACTAAATGTACCCGGAAAATCTGCCAGACCACCTGAATGAGTTCCTCCTCCAGAGTCCGATGTTTTGTCCTCTGCAGCCAAACCTCAAACATGGCCAGTGACAACATGCAGCAGGGTGACGATGATATATTGCTGCTCTTCTGAGACAAGGGAGTGTCTTATCCATACATTCTCTCATGAGAGGCTCCTTCCTTTGGCATCTGTAACTGCCAAATCTGGGCAAGTTGGGTCAAGTCAACATACTAGGTGTGTTTCATAATATCTCACATCAACACAGAACGAACCACATTTTAAACATCCAACATTGATCAATACCCAAGATATCTCCAAACACAGGACATCAAAATGTGCGATTCAAAGTAGGAGTAGAATATGTGATACATCTAATTAATGATACAAGTATAACTTCTTTGAATGTAGCTTAAGGACTCACATGTACAGGCTTGCCTGCCAAAGCAACAGGCTGATAATAATCTCTATCTGCTCTGAGATGTGATTGGGCCAGCCCAGTGTCAGTATAGAAAATTACCAAATGGGCCGTGTCCATGCTTTTACGACAAAGAGAAAAATACACTGCTACAGACTACCAAGGGGTAGTCTGATGGTGTAGAGATTTAAAAAAGAGGACAAGGGAGAGGATGAGCTTTCTGCGGAAGAGGACACACAGAAAACTGATGAAAAGGAAGCAGTAGAGATCTACATTCACACACGAGATGTATTTAAGCGCATGCCTGAACACAATCAGCGTGGCAGAGAAAGAGATTCCTTTTAAACTCAGGTTCAACAGAATGAGTCATCGTACTCTAACACTAAGCAGAATATTGGTGCTTTAAACTCGTCTTCAGGACTTTAGGTGTTGTTTTAGATTCAGTGTTTTCTTTGAGTTTCACTCTAAACGATTAGTTAGTTAACTTGGAATATATCCTGGTGTCAGAGGCCGAACTGGAGACGATCATTCATGCCTTTAGATTACTGTAACAGACATTTAACTTGTTTGAATAATGTGACAGCAATTCTTGTTTTCAACACCTGAGGCAAGCATACCAAAAAAAAAAAATCTGTAAATCCGTGTGTGGCTCGCTCTTCATTATTCAGTTTGTAATGGAAATTTCATGATAACCATCTATAAAACGCTGCCATGTAACTAATCTCACTAGGGGCCTCCAGCCTCTTGGGTATGGGGTCAATGGAAGGTAAATGTGTGTGATACTTTAACATATGTCCAGAGGGGTCAGGACTTTAAGGGGTTCACCACATGTACCTTGGACACGGGTGACTTTCTATAGATCCAGATTGAGAGTCCCCAAGGGAACACTGAAAGACACCATGTTCCTCTATTATAGCACTCTGACCCTGAGACAAAGATAAAAGCTGCATGAGCGGTTACACTGCAGCTCACTCGGATGATACTCTCTGATGTGTATGTGTCCCCGTGAGTTCCTTCTGCAGAAGACTTGAATAAAATTCACAGAAAGAAAAGTGTTTGCCTGAGCTGTTATTCAAACACACTTTTCCCACCACAATTTGGCGTTGTCGGCTCGTCACACGCGTGAGACGACTTGGACACTCGGAGCTGCAGGTGAAAAACCGTACGGCCGGAGTCTGAGAATCTGGGACTTCAAACCTCCCCTCCAAAATACAGGTGAGACGTGAGGGCCTGACGCCTGAGTTTCTGAGGCTCCTCACCGCTGTGATCCAAAAAGAACCTGGTGGCTGGCAACACTCTCTTTTTGGTGAGTAGACTGTTCAAGTGGAACGAGATTTAGAGATTTAGGACCCTGGGTGAGAACGTGCTGTGAGGCCGGTGGGTGGGGAAAGACATCAGATCAAAATGTTGACTTTCAAAGTCTACAGGTACATTGTAAAATATTTTCTTTGTAGTGAATGAGGTAAGAACTGTTCCAGAAACAGATTTTCTGATATCAAATTTGATAACCATGAGAAAGCCCTCTAAGAGATTTAAAAAAAAGTCATGACAAACAAATCTTTGTGAAAGATGTCTCTAGATATAACACCTTCCTGATGATGACCATGAAGCTAGCAGATCCAACCTGCAGTCTGTTTCTGAATAATATTGTTGATTGTTGTGATCACTGCAAAAGGGAAAAAGAAGAGCCCTCTCACCCCAAAGCACATTGAAGCATTTTAGACCATCCTAAAATGAGAGGCAAAGAAACAGGTAAATTAACTTTTTATGGATGACAGTGTTCACATTAAGGCACCATCGGCAGAAACCGCACATGGGGAAGGCCTGAGATTTTTGTTGATTTAAACTGGCTCTTCAGTCCCACCGACCCTGGGTCTCCCCGACTGTAACAAACCTTTCACACAGACTGTTGACAAAAAGGGAGGGTACATGACTCAGTACTACTACAAGACCATGGGGGACGATTGAGACCTGTAGCTTATTTTTCATC
>NW_024041150.1:7770944-7792314 GCF_014851395.1 Micropterus salmoides
ATATTTGAGTAGTTATAAAAGAAACCGCCTCCTCAGATTCTTGTCACACAGTCCGATCCAGCTTCTATTCAAAGTTAAAATCGTACTCAAAGTCTAGAGAGGTCATGTCAGAGGGGAGGCCCAGGGTTTCAGGGGTTATCGCCATCATCTGACGGTCCCCCTCGCTGGGAACCCCCTCCTCTGCATGCATCTCAGAGCCAGGATCAGACGTGTCCAGTCCTTTTTGGTCTGAAGCTGCAGAGTCAGAATCTCCTGAAGCCAGCTCAGGCTCAGGCTGGCTCTGCTGCTGTCGCCGGGTCTGGTATCTGGTTTGGGATCTGGTTTGTCGGGCTGGGCGGGGGGCAAGGGGGGTTCTCTTTGTCGGAGTTGCCTTGCCTCTAGTTTTGGGGCCTGGTTTTGGTTCAGGTTCTGGAGCTGTGTCAGGATGGCTATCTGGATGGGAATGGGGCTGGCTGCCCTGGTCTGGTTGGGGTTCAGCTTGTGGCTCGGTTTGGATTTGAGGAGACAGAGTTTGAGGTGTTGGTTCCAACTTGGAAGGCTCGGTATGTTGGGCGATTTTGGACTGAAATTTAGGACTGGAGGACTGGGTTTGGGGTGACCTCTGAGCCTCAGACTGATTCTGGGGTACACTAGGAGCCTCAGACTGATTCTGGGGTACACTAGGAGCCTCAGACTGATTTTGGGGTACACTAGGAGCCTCAGACTGATTTTGGGGTACACTAGGAGCCTCAGACTGGGCTAGTGGATTCAGTTTTTGTTGGGTGGTTCGTGGATTGGTTTCAGATGGGGCCACCTCATGTGATTGAGCTGGGGTAGGCTGCAAGGACCAAACGGAAGCAATTTGGATGTCTGATTCTGACTGGGATTGGGGACTGGTTGAGGAATTGTTCGAGTCTAGTTGTGTAGATGTATCAGCCGCAGCTGGAGGTTGGGACTGGGCAAGAAGCTGACAATGGGGTTGTGGTTTTGGTGTTTGCGGGGTAGAGGGTTTACTTTTATTGGTGCTGCTCTCGTCAGCTCTGACGTCTGTTGGTGGTTTGGTGATGGAGGAGGCACCCGATTGGCCCATGTTGCTGTAGAAGATGTCGAATAAGTCCTGGGCTTTTGCTGCAGCCAGATGACTCTTGTGTTTCTCAGACTTCTGCGCTCCATCGCCTAGGTTCATGAAAGGTGGAGGCTTGACAAACACCGTACGAGTTTGCTCACTCTCAGGAACGCCGGGAGCGGCCACATCAGAGACTATCTTAATCATTGTTGGTTGTGCAGGTTTAGCTGTGGATGGAGTAGGGGTAATTCCAGATGGCACAGGTTTAGCCTCACATGATGCAGATTTAGCATCAGACAGCACAGGCCTTGCCTCGATTGGGGTAGGTTTAGAAACTGGTGGCGCAGGGTTAACCTCAAATGGTGCAGGTTTAGAAACTGGTGGCGCAGGTTTAACCTCAAATGGTGCAGGTTTAGATACAGGTGGCGCAGGTTTAACCTCAAATGGTGCAGATTTAGATACTGATGGCACAGGTTTAACCTCAAATGCTGGAGGTGGAAGTGTAGCCTTAAATGGCTCTGGTATACCAGCCATCGGTGCACGCATATCCTCGAATGGGCCAGGATAACTGATTGGTGGCTTCGCTAGTTCGTCTTTTGGAGGAGAACCTAGTAAAGTGGTGTTTTGGGGTCTTATGGAGAGGAAGGTATTGAGAGGTGCAGGTTTACCCATCATGGCGGTTTTCCTCAGGACTGCAGCCGGTGCAGGGAGGTTAGGCCGGATCCTTCCCCGGTTGGCACCATTGGACACCCAGGGAGGAGGCATGGTCGGGCCTCCAAGCTTCTGGGCGATCTCTTTAGCAACGGCCATAGATTTTGCGAAAGAATCCTCCACAGAGACTGGATTCTGCTTTACAGCCTCTTCGTCTTCCTTGATGAACTCTGCGGCCACTTTCTCTGCTTCCTTCGCCAGAACATTCTCCCTCTTCTTCCATGTAAACTTTCCGAATGAAGCAGTGGTGGCCACGGGTACTGGTTTGCCAGTTTCCAGGCTCTGCTTGCGGAGCTTTGCCCTCATGGCCGGACTGGGTCCACAAAGGATTTTGGGCGGGTCATAGGGTTTTGGTGGTGGTTCAGGCTTGCTGACCACTGGTTTCCCTGGCTCGAGCCTTTTAAAAGCTTCCTTCTCAGCCTTAGGTTTTCCTTCATCTCGCTCTCTGTCATATTTGGATCTGTAATCTGGATATTTACCGTGTTTATACTTGTCCTCATCGTCTCTCTGACCATATTTGGAACGGTCATCGTATCTGTCGTCTTCTTCCCTACGATATCGATACCGACATTCTTCTTCTCTACTGTATTTGTATCTGTCGTCCTCATCTCTTCTGCTGTATTTACCCCTCTCCTCCTCTTCTCTGCTGTGGCGGTATTTATCATCCTTTTTGCTGAACTTAGACTTTTCATCTTCATCTTTCTTGCTGTAAGAAGGCCTCTCCACTTCCAGACCTTTGGCATCTTTAAAATCCTCCTCTTTCTTGGTGGGCTTCAGCTTGTCCTCTTCTTCCTCCTTTTTAACTCTAGATTTGTCTTCCTTGTAAACAGTGTCAGAGTCTTCCTTCTTTTTCTCCTTGTCCTTTTTTTCCTTTTTGTGTTTGGACTTTTCCTCCTTGTCTTTGTTGCTTTTCTCATCGTCCTCATGTTTGCGTTTCTTCCCACTCGTCTCTAAGGCTAGTCCTGCCTGACGGTCCAGGTTCCTCCGCTGTTCATACATTGGATTCTCATACATTTGTTTCTGGCGAAGGAGGCATTAAAACAGAAAGACAAGAGTGTCAATAAAACACATCAAAAACTTGAAATGTGGTAAGATAACTGAGTACTATATGTGGAATGAACCTCATTTTAACAAGAACGTGAAAACAAGTACTTTGGTTATTGCTGCATTCATGTTATGTGGGAATTCACAATATATTGTTTCTAGTGTTGGGCAGAAAACTGCGTAATTTTGTGTTTTTGGCAGACTTAAGGTAAAGATGACTTATGAACATGAGCCTGAAGATCTGTTTTTATTAATAATGAAATGAACAGTCTGACTCTTCAAACGAGGATCACACAGGACTGAAACAGCTCCCACCTGTCTGAGTTTGGTGGTAATAATAAAAAATAATAATAAACATTGCGAAAACGGTCTGCTTTCACAATGGGATATCAATTTACTATATTTTCTATTTAACAAATGGCTGGAGAAAAATGTTATCTAAATTCTGAGACTCTTAGATGAGAGGCGTCTTAAAGGATCTTCAACATAGTCCAGTTTCCCTTGATTTGGCTCTCCTTGGTTCACTAAAGATGTTACAACAGGAAAACTCAGTTTTATGATTGACATACATATTCATGGAAAGAATATGTAGTAAAAGTGTAGTTGATGAGTTTATTATTCCGGATTAATACATTTGAATCCTCATTTTACAGAATTATAGTTTGCTTGTATTTGTTTTGTGAGCTTCTAAATATTTATCCTGTTCAGTTGTCATTAAATAAAAATGCTTTATTTGAATTAAATCTATCATTTTTGGCCGTCTTTAAAAAGTGACCATTCTTAATCCTGTTTAAAGAGGTGGTATTGTGCTTATTTTCAGGTTCATCTTATTTAGAGGTTGTACCAGAACAGGTTTAGATGGTTTCAATTTAAAAAAACACCATGTTTGTCATACTGCACATTACTGCAGCTCCTGTTTTCACCCTGTGTTAAAGGCTTCGTTTTAACTATGGAGCGATATATCTTGTCTCTAAATGATCTTTGTTGGGAGTTGCACATGCGCAGTTCCTAGTTAAGGACTACTAGCCAATCAGAAGCAGAGAAGGGCGGGTCAGCAAGAAGCCGGTAAACAGCTCGGGTTCAGCTGTACATGTTGTCGACCAGTTTGGCAACATGGACTGGAACAAGAGTTTCAGAGTGGTGAGTTATTAATCTGTAACAAAAGTATCTTTCATCCGTAAAATTTTAACTGAGCTCTGTCTCTACATCACAGGAACAACTTTATGTCCACTGACTGCCTGGAGGGTAGCCAGTGTTTGGAAGGGAGAGGAGCTGTGTGCTGCAGCTCAGTGTTTTTGAGGGCGTGTCGGAGTAGCCGCTTGGCGAGCGTTATGAGGTGCATTTAGCTTTCATCCCTGTGTTTTTATTTGCTGAGAAGGAAAATGCCATTGCTCTAATGTCTGCCTTAAAAGCATCCTAGATCGTTCCAGGAGTCGGTTTGTCCTTTTGTTCCTCCATCGTATTTGTAATAAAGTGATCTATTTTCTTATTAACCTACCATATGAACTATGATTTTTCTTAAAATGTTCCAAGTTCATGGATGTATTGTTGTACTGTCGATGCACAGAGTTTAGAACCCTCGCACCACAAAACTCTGCAGTCATACAGCCATCTGAGTCTTGCAAGTCGTAAACATGGAAATCTTTTGCATCTCTACCAGCCATTAAACTCTAAAAGTCACTTTTATCTTGACCTTTTTCTCAACTGATGTTATTTATTGTAACTTTTTTAATGAATTTATCTAGTTTTATCTCTTTTGTAAGATCTTACTGACTTGGATTATTGTAAAGCACTTTGTTTTTAAAGTTATCATTATTATTATTCATGACATGTGATCCCCAGACCCTTAATATCTACCAGAAAACATGTTTCTGTCCCCAGAGTAACAGGGACATGGTTTCTTTAAGACATATTGCTGTTGAATTTTAACATTGTGTTGTGATGGGTAGATTGTACCAAACCCCGGACAAGAAAACTATCTGACTAGATTCCACAACCAGGTCTTTTCCACTGCAGGAACTTAACAGTTAACACAGAGCTTCCCAAACTCCGAAATTTTAAGAACCATGCTAGGCTTTGGGTCCAAGTTCTGCCGTGTGTTTCCACTTTGTTTAAACCCAGAACCTTTTGGATATACAGTAGGTCATTAAAATGGTGATAATTGTTATAGTCTGTTTTGTAGGCAACTGCTGTTGTGGTATTAACAACAATGGAAAAATTGGCAGTAAAATACATAGGTAGATTCACACTGAAACCAACTTATCAACAAACGTCCTGAGTTCTTAATTGTTGAATTAAAAGAATTTCTGTATTTTTTAATCCTGGGTCCTATTTTCACATGTTGGTTTTTAAATGACTTGTAGGCACATAAGGTTTTCAACCCGTGCAGTATATGGCTTCAGCCAGCAGCTGAACCGGCAGTGACTGAAATGTATTTATTCAGGGTCACTGTGCCCATCAAAAGGGCGTCCACAAAAAGTGCTTCTTTTTGCCACAAGCTGAAGTCTCACTGATGGACAGCTCTCGATCTGAAATGGATGCCCTTGTGAATGGCGAGATGTTGCCGGAAGACGCTGGTGGACGTTACTCAACATAACAAACTGGTCTCTCCAACTCTGACTCACATTTCCACCGGCATCTTCCCGCTACAACAACAAGATTTCAGAGCCAGAACTGTCCTTGAGCGAGGGGGGTCACCGAGAGTCCCTCGTAGGGATCCTCTTCATGATGTTGTCAGACACCTGGTGTAACAGTTTGAGCCGGTCGGTGGGAAAAAGACACCATTTTGACGAGCGCAATTGCCCCAAAGAAAAACATTGCAGCCACGGCAGCCGGTTCAGCCGCCGACTGAAGCATCTGCTGCACAAATTCTCAAAAACTCTTTGTACCTACTAGTTATTTCAACATCTGTGAAAATAGGGCCCAGGTTTAATTGTTTGCCATGTTGTCTCTGCAAAGTGTTGGGTTTGGTCTCATCTCCTAAGCTGAGCGCACACTTAGTTCCAGGAGCTCGTCCCCAAAGTGCCGGGAGAACAAACATACTTGTTTTTTGGATTCTGGCCACAATTTCCCCTAATTGCCAAAACAAGTCAGCTGGCAGATTCTGTCCTATCTCTGTTTGTCCAGCTGTTTCTCCGCTCCAGCTGTTAAATACCTTGTATTTCTCATTGTGAGCATGTGTGGTGACATGTTCTTCTGCACAGATGGCATCTCCGTAAAACTCTTTACACAGCAGGCAGAAGAATCCTCTGACAGGCAGCAAGAACTCCGAACCTGCAGCAAAACACACGCCACACGTTTCAGACCCACAGGTGGCGAGAAAATAAACTGCCAATCATGTTTACCTGGTGGACGTCACCATTTCCAGTACCTGTCAGGACAGGAGAAGGTTAGAGAGGTGACACTTGGTTATGAAGTATTGAATAAAAAGATGCTGTATAGCTCAGTGGTCTTATTTCAGATCAGTAACCACTGGAAAGGTGCTAACAGCTCAGTGACACAGAGGCAAATGTAGTAAAACACGGACTCGTGTTGGTAACGAGCAGACTAACAAACCTGTCAAAGAGACGTTAAAGCACCTTTCCAAAGGTTACTGCAGTGCGTTCCTTCATTTGAGGATGAGACACAGAAAACAAATGAATTGGCATCAGAAGTGTGGACAGGAGTCTCCTCTGAGGTTCGACGAGTCTTTGTTACTTCGTCAGCACTGTTTTCATTAAGAGACAGAAACTGCAGCAGAGATCCACAGAGCTCAACCTGGAAGCAGAAGACGGCTAACAAAATTCAGCGGCTCGGAAACCAACATCACTGGGAAAAAAACGGCGTCATGCCGACTGTTCAGGGAAATGCTGAATATGCAGTACGAGTACCTTTAGCGGGTTTTGTCAGCTTTTCTTCTGACAGTGTGTTCTTGGCGGTTTTGCTGGGAGTGGAAGCCCAGGGCCGGTCGTACGGGTCCAGAGTCTGTCCAAGGAAAAGGAAAAGTAAATGTTAAAAAGAATAGACACATAACGGACTGTCCAGGTATGAATATCAAACAGACTACTTCCAAAGGACAAAATCAAAAAAGAAGTTATTGTCTTAGCAAGACGAATGCAAACAGATATTTTTTTAAATTGCTGTAAAATATAAAAACTGTCACAAACCTTTCGATGCGTTTTGCTGTGCAAGTGCGTGAAAAAATCAAACATGGAACCAGAGGTGACGTTACAGTTTTTGCACCAGTGGTTTCCAGCGTCATAGTATTCAAACGGGGGCGGGGGCGGAGCATGGCCGGTGACGGGCGGCTTGTCCGGCGACGCTCTCAAAGACGACAACGCAGCTGAGGTCTGCTAAGAAACAAAGATGGAGGAGAGTCAACACGGCGGTGGGGGGGGGGGTCCACAAAGTCCAGATTCACTCAGACAAAAACAGTTGAGTTCCATCTTTAAAACTCGGCTCCACAAAATATGAAAATGGAAAAGTTTCTTACCTTTGTTGAGTTCCAGTCTCAAAGATGTTAATCAACACGGACTTTGCGAGAATCCGGCAGTCGCTTTTATACAGACAGTGACGTCTAACTCGCTTTTAAGGTTTAAGCTGGATTTGTTTTCCTCAGAGACCTCAGAGTCGGAAAAACCTTCGATGATCCCGTCCACATGAAAAAGTCTAAACTTACCAGTTCAGGAACTTTACAATGTTCCTAGTAAACTTATTTTTCGTTGTTGCAACATCTAATTACTGAGCTATCTATGTTCACGCTAACGGGACAAGATCAGAACATCTTGTCAAGAAACTTTTATTACCATCAAAACATTTACTGACATCTGATTTCTGGGGAAGCTCTACTTTGCCCTCCTTTCTTTAATCACTCTTAAGCAACTGTCAATAAAACTCAACACTTCCTGCACAGATGTTTCACATTAAAAGTCTTCCAGTGGATGAAAGGACATGCTCTCCTTCTTTCCCGGCAGGCTTTTAATGTGAAAAAACAAGTAGAAGGTGCCAGTGAGACTTTATAGGTAACTTTAAACGTCAGCTGTTATTGGAGAATTTAAGATAGATTTTGAAATCACAGGTTGTCACTTGAAGCCTCCGCACGCTGTATGACTCTGTATCTTTGCATCTGTCAGACTGTATGAAGGGAAACCGAAGCGTAACTCACGGCGAGCGTTCGGGTGAACGCTGCAACCCGTTTCAGCTGATGCTGTTCACGACAAAAACTACAAACCCCAAACGCAAAGTAAAATATGATCAGAGTGTCCACACAGATCGTTACAGGTGAGTAAACCTTTTCATCATTAATCTAGCTGAGCTTTCATCAGTTCACAACGTTCAAACCTACATTTTTTATAACAAAAAAGGTTTTGAAATGTTTCTCAAATCAATTTGAATAAATTCAGGGGAGTATTTCAACCTAATATAAACTGACAGTAAAGAACCCTAGCTATGACTTAGAGCAGAAGCTCCTGTTTTACCTCCTGTGCAGGCGTTTGTACCTTTATGGTGAAGCTGCCAGCCGCCTGCCGTCCGTCAGGGCTCCTCTCCAGCTCCCGTTTCTTCTTCTCTGGTGGCGATGGTTCGTCCTCCTCGTCCGCGGCCGCCTTAACGGTCCTGCGCGGCCGGTCGGATGGGTTCAGGCCGAGGATGAGCGCCACCTTGTCAATCTCGTTGCGTTTCTTCTCGGCGGCCTCGTGCTCTTTGCGCAGGTTGGAGATCTGAGTCATGACCTCCTCCTGCAGGTGGCTGATCTCCTGCAGCAGAGGGTCTTTGTGGCCGTCCTTCTCCCGCCGCTTCTTCCTCAGGAGCTCGCCTGAAATACAAGAAACGTGTTCCTCTCCATCAGCTGCTGTCTGAATGTCAACATGCCGGCACTCAGTGATACCTGCAGCTGAACGATGTGGAAACACAAAGCTCAGAGCTAGTGTCATCATCCATTTATTTTGATGATGACTACTTTCCGCTGTTCTACAAGCTGCACGCTCACTACTTTCCGCTGTTCTACAAGCTGCACGCTCACTACTTTACGCTGTTCTACAAGCTGTACGCTCACTACTTTACGCTGTTCTACAAGCTGCACGCTCACTACTTTCCGCTGTTCTACAAGCTGCACGCTCACTACTTTACACTGTTCTACAAGCTGCACGCTCACTACTTTACACTGTTCTACAAGCTGCACGCTCGCTACTTTACGCTGTTCTACAAGCTGCACGCTCGCTACTTTCCACTGTTCTACAAGCTGCACGCTCACTACTTTCCACTGTTCTACAAGCTGCACGCTCACTACTTTACACTGTTCTACAAGCTGCACGCTCACTACTTTCCACTGTTCTACAAGCTGCACGCTCACTACTTTCCACTGTTCTACAAGCTGACACTCACTACTTTACACTACAAGCTGCACGCTCACTACTTTACACTGTTCTACAAGCTGCACGCTCACTACTTTCCACTGTTCTACAAGCTGCACGCTCACTACTTTCCACTGTTATACAAGCTGCACGCTCACTACTTTCCACTGTTCTACAAGCTAACACTCACTACTTTACACTACAAGCTGCACGCTCACTACTTTACACTGTTATACAAGCTGCACGCTCACTACTTTACACTGTCATACAAGCTAACACTCACTACTTTACACTACAAGCTGCACGCTCACTACTTTCCACTGTTCTACAAGCTGCACGCTCACTACTTTCCACTGTTCTACAAGCTGCACGCTCACTACTTTACGCTGTTCTACAAGCTGCACGCTCACTACTTTCCGCTGTTCTACAAGCTGCACGCTCACTACTTTCCGCTGTTCTACAAGCTGCACGCTCACTACTTTACGCTGTTCTACAAGCTGCACGCTCACTACTTTCCACTGTTATACAAGCTGCACGCTCACTACTTTACGCTGTTATACAAGCTGCACGCTCACTACTTTACGCTGTTATACAAGCTGCACGCACACTACTTTACACTGTTATACAAGCTGCACGCTCACTACTTTACACTGTTATACAAGCTGCACGCACACTACTTTACACTGTTATACAAGCTGCACGCACACTACTTTCCGCTGTTCTACAAGCTGCACGCTCACTACTTTCCGCTGTTCTACAAGCTGCACGCTCACTACTTTCCGCTGTTCTACAAGCTGCACGCTCACTACTTTCCGCTGTTCTACAAGCTGCACGCTCACTACTTTCCACTACAAGCTGCACGCTCACTACTTTCCACTGTTCTACAAGCTGCACGCTCACTACTTTCCACTGTTCTACAAGCTGCACGCTCACTACTTTCCACTGTTCTACAAGCTGCACGCTCACTACTTTCCACTGTTCTACAAGCTGCACGCTCACTACTTTCCACTGTTCTACAAGCTGCACGCTCACTACTTTCCACTGTTCTACAAGCTGCACGCTCACTACTTTCCACTGTTATACAAGCTGCACGCTCACTACTTTACACTGTTCTACAAGCTGCACGCTCACTACTTTACACTGTTCTACAAGCTGCACGCTCACTACTTTCCGCTGTTCTACAAGCTGCACGCTCACTACTTTCCGCTGTTCTACAAGCTGCACGCTCACTACTTTCCGCTGTTCTACAAGCTGCACGCTCACTACTTTCCGCTGTTCTACAAGCTGCACGCTCACTACTTTACGCTGTTATACAAGCTGCACGCTCACTACTTTACACTGTTATACAAGCTGCACGCACACTACTTTACACTGTTATACAAGCTGCACGCACACTACTTTACGCTGTTATACAAGCTGCACGCTCACTACTTTACGCTGTTATACAAGCTGCACGCTCACTACTTTACGCTGTTATACAAGCTGCACGCTCACTACTTTCCACTGTTATACAAGCTGCACGCTCACTACTTTACGCTGTTATACAAGCTGCACGCTCACTACTTTACGCTGTTATACAAGCTGCACGCACACTACTTTACACTGTTATACAAGCTGCACGCACACTACTTTACACTGTTATACAAGCTGCACGCTCACTACTTTACGCTGTTATACAAGCTGCACGCTCACTACTTTACGCTGTTATACAAGCTGCACGCTCACTACTTTACGCTGTTATACAAGCTGCACGCTCACTACTTTCCACTGTTATACAAGCTGCACGCTCACTACTTTACACTGTTATACAAGCTGCACGCTCACTACTTTACGCTGTTATACAAGCTGCACGCTCACTACTTTACATTGTAGCAAAGGGTAATTTCTTCAGTGTTGTCACATGAAAAGATAAAATCAGATATTTGCCAAATGTGAGGGGTGTGCTCACTTTCGGGAGATACTGAATTGTGCCTTTGCACCGTAACGTTGGCTAAGGGTTTGAACAGGTTCCACTGTCAGCTAAATTTGGAATGCACATGTATTGCAGCCTCTACGGTAAATCAAAGGTCAGGGAGCAGCTGACAGGCAGGTTAAATTCTGTCTTTACAAAGTGCTGCAGTCTGGAGTCTGACCTGAAGAGAGGCTGTGAAGTCTAGACTCTACGATGTAAGTATGGAAATAAGATTAAGTGGATTTTATTCACAGGAAGAATAATTTCTGTTCATTAAAAATAAAAAAACAACACTAAGGTGTTGGGAAATTTCCTTCTTCTTTGATTTAGGGTCGGGTTGTTGGAAAAGTACGAAATAAAATTAAATGAACGTGTTGAATTTTTTGCAGTCATCATCATTTATATCTGTACAATGTGTTTATGAGATGTATCTTCATACATCTAGCCTCTTAATTCTGTTCTCAAAGTGGACCAGATTAATGCATTTAGTGCGCCCACCTTGTTGCTTCCTGAGTCTCTCCAGTTCCTTCATCAAATATTCCTTTTTCTTCATCCGGAGCTCTCTCTCCTGCTTCAGCTTCTCTCTCTCCTCCAGAACCTGGACACAAAAACAGTCACGTTCAACTCACCTGGTGACACCTACTCTACCTGCCAGCAGCTCTTGTGTTTGCTCTGCATCTTCTTCTTCTTCTTCCTAAGAGGAAATCTGCCTTCCAATGTATGAACTTGGCACATAGATACTACGACAAACTGTCATTGTGCGCTAACTTGCCTAGTGTTGCTCTTGGTGGGAACTGTTGGGCTTCTGTAAATAGCATCACAGAGTACGGTCTAGACCTGCTCTTTTATGAAAAGTGCTGTGAGATAACTGTTGTTGTGATTTGGCGCTATATAAATAAAACTGAATTGAAATTGAATTAAAAATTCATAACCTCAACCTCCACCCTGAGTCACAGTTCTGCTCGAAGTTTCTACCTGTGGAAGGGAGATTTCGGTCTGGACCTGCTCGGTACCGCTGCTGTGTACATTAAATTAAATTGGCTGCCGACTCAGACAGCTCCAGTAATGCTTGTTCAGATATTCCTGACCTTTTGTTTCTGGCTCTCGTTGTTCTGCTCCTCGGACACTCTCCTGTCGTGGCTGCTGACTTTTCCCTTCTCGCCGTCCTGAACAGAACTCCTTGGACCTGAGGACACAACAGACACCAGGAGTTAAACGGCTGCTCTGAAGACGTCGACACAGGCAGCAGGAATCATCTGGGGGAAACGTTCCTTTAATCATCAGTCATACTGACCTTTGGCCCCCAGCTCAAGGGCCGGTTTGGTGTAGGGCTGTTTGTAGGGCAGACTGGGGGGGAAGTCTTCAGGGCTGGTCGGGGGGGGCAAGGATATATTGGGGGGCGGGTACATGGGCGGCCACTGCTGGTGCATGTAGGGAAGGTAGTTTCCATACTGGCCGTAACCCGGCGGGGGGAAGTTGGGGGGCATAATGCCGTGTACCTGTGAGGGGGGGTAGGTGGGTATGGGCACCCCAGGGTGGGGTGGGTGGGTGTTGGGGTCGGGGGTTTGTAGCAGCGGCTCTTTGTGCGGAGGCGGAGCTGCGTCACTCCGCTCGGGCTTCATCTCTTTGACGTCTCTGGCTTTGTGCAATTTGGGCAGCGCCAAGCTCTTCCTGCGGTCGTCGTCGCTGCTCCAGCTGCCCCCCCTCTCACGGCTACAACTCCTGCTGCTGCTGCTGGAGCTGCCGCTGGGGCTCCGCCTCCTACGGCCCCGACTGCGGCGGCTGCCGTCAGAGCTGCCGGAGGAGTACCGTCTGCGGGTGGGGGTCTTCGGAGGCGGCTTGCTCCCGTGGAGCCGCTCTTTGGTCCTGGCGGCCATCTTGCTGATCTCGCCCACACCCAGGTCCAGGCCGATGGTCTTCAGCAGGTCCTGGATCTTCTCGTACTCCTCCAGAGCCTGTCGCTCGCCCTCCTCAAGTGGCTCCGTCCCCGGTGGGTAAGCAGGGTTCGGCACCTGGACCCTGATGTTCTGGTCAGGGCTGATGGTGGGTTGGCTTGCGTACCTCATGTCCCCCTCCCCCAAGGTGGGAGGGCCTGAAGGTGAGGCGAGGCCCCTGGCGGGAGGCCATACGTCTGACCAATGATGGCTTTCGGCGGCGGGTAGTCTCCGTACAGCGCCTCCTCCGTCAGGTCTCCGTACAGATCCAACCCGTGGTGTTGGACCAGCTCGGGGGCTGGTGCAGGTTTGGGCTCCTCCGAGTCTCCGTACAGGAACTTCTCCTCGTCATCAATATCATCCGCCGTCTTCTCCTGAGCCATGGCCCCTGCCGGGCCCCCCAGCAGATTGAGGATCTCTTTGATCTCGGCGTCGAGGCCGGCGCGCTGAGCCATCTGCGGGTCGGACCGCAGCTCGGACAGCATGTGGGCCACCATGTGAGGCTCCATGCCCTTAACAGCCTGCAGCAGCTGGTCGGCCACCCGGGAGATGTGGGTCCCCTCCGGACCCCTGGGGGACTCTGTACTCTGAAACACAGAGACAGAGCAGAGTGACACTCCGGTGCTTTAATGATCTGAACCTTCTCTTTAAATGAACCCTCGTGGTCCTTCTTTAAACATTTTATTATCGTTATTGATCCAGTTACAAGATTTCAAGAATGACGTACCCTGAGAGTTGGCGAGTCCTCGGAGTCGTTGCGTCTCTTCAGGATGGACTTGGTCGGCAGGCTCAGCATCTCCTCCAGCTCCTTCCGGCGCCGGGCCGTGTCCAGCTCCCTGAACTCCCTCTTGGACTCCCTGTCGCTGTCGGAGCTGCAGCTGCTGGAGCTCGAGCTGCTGCTGCTGGCGCTGCGACTCCTCTGCCGGCTCTTATTGCGGACGTGGCTCGCCGCTTTGCTGCCGCTTCGTCCTCGGCTCCGCCCTCTGGACCTGGACCTGCTACGCGGACGACTCTTGCTCCGGCCCCGGCTCCTGGCCCGGCTCCGGTCCGGACTGCGGCTCTTGCTCCTGCCCCGACTCTTGCTTCTTCCCCGGCTCTTGGCCCGGCTCCGGTCCGGACTGCGGCTCTTGCTCCGGCCCCGACTCTTGGCACGGCTCCGGTCCGGACTGCGGCTCTTGCTCCGGCCCCTGGCTCGGCTCCGGTCCGGGCTGCGGCTCGGGCTCCGGGGCCGGCTCTTGCTCCTCACCTGACTCTTGCTCCGTCCCAGGCTCTTCGCCCGGCTCCGGTCCGGACTCCGGCTGCGAGGTCGGCTCCGGCCCCGCTCGTGCTCGGGTCGAGGAGGGTAGTCTCTGTAGGAAAACACCGGCTTTAAGTGGACTGAATTTAACAACCAAAGATGCCCTGGGTTTGGCCTCTCAGGCTACACACAGACAGAGTTATACCTGCAGACACTACCCAGGGCCATAGAAAATAACTACATTTATCAAGTTAAAATAAAACATTTAATCGATATTCGATTCAATTTCACTTTTCTCCTAAAGTGAACATTTTATTATTTTTTAAATATTAGATAAAATGTATATAATTAGTAAAGATACACAGTTTATATATATATATATATATATATATATATATATCTCTCTCATTATGTAGATGTATTATGTTATTTTTACCACTACCACTTTAGAATTAAATATTAGAGGCCTGACGTCTGTCCTCTCACCTGTATGTTTCGCCACTCTTTAGATTAATTTTACACCAAAGTTTAGAAGTTAAACCGTTTACATGTAAAATTATGATTTTGGTGCTTGAAGTATTAAATATATTAAATTTATCTTGTAAAATTATAAATTTTATCGCAAATTTATTCTCAAAATATTGCAACTTTATCTTTTTCAAGATAGACTTTAACATTAAGATAATTTTACTTCAGTTTGACTCCCCCTCAGATAAAGCAACTTTTTTCCTGTTTTTCTTTTAAACAGCACCAATATTCATAATCTACCAACAAAATAAAAGCACAAAATGCCTTTTCAACGTTGAGGATATGTCATAAATCAGCAGCGACGTTTATATTATAGAGCTGCAACGATTAATCCATCGGAAGAAAATTTATCAACTTTTGTGATAATCCATTAATGATGTCATTTCTTCTGCTGGTTTCATTTTCCTTAAATGTGAAGAACTGCTGCTGTTCTTTGTCATTTACAGAAAGAAAAAAAAGGAAAAAAAAAGACTTGGGTTTTTAAGATGTTATTTTGGGAAAATTGTGATGAGCATTTCAGTATTTCTTGCCATTTTATAAACTAAACAATTAATTCATCGTGAAAACAGTTGGTCGCTGAGTTGATAATGAAAATAATCGTCAGTTGCAGCTCTAGCGTATAAACACCCCCGTATTCTTCTTCTTCTTCTTCTTCTTCTTCTTCTTCAGGCACTGCGCTTCCGTTTAAATAAACATTTTGCCACGTTTGTTGTCAGGTGTTGACATCTACAAACATAATAACCCAAATATATTCGTTTGGTTCATACCTGTCATGATGACGTGAGGGGGCGGGGCCAGATGGTCCGGTCAGCTCGTTGCCGACGGTGATGACCAGGTTGTGGTCGAGGGGAACAGGTCCACGCGGTGACGGAGACCTCTGTAACAAAACGCATTCTTTAGTGTCAAAACCTCCAGCTCTGAGAAGTGAAGCCTTCAACATGCGCTCTCTCCAGCAGCCAGCAGGGGGCGCCTTAAACCTGCGTCCTCTCTAACAGCCAGCAGGGGGCGCCTTAAACCTGCTCTCTCTCCAGCAGCCAGCAGGGGGCAACCTAAACCTGCGTCCTCTCTAGCAGCCAGCAGGGGGCGCCTTAAACCTGCGTCCTCTCTAGCAGCCAGCAGGGGGCGCCTTAAACCTGCGTCCTCTCTAGCAGCCAGCAGGGGGCGCCTTAAACCTGCGTCCTCTCTAGCAGCCAGCAGGGGGCGACTTAAACCTGCGTCCTCTCTAGCAGCCAGCAGGGGGCGACTTAAACCTGCGTCCTCTCTAGCAGCCAGCAGGGGGCGACTTAAACCTGCGTCCTCTCTAGCAGCCAGCAGGGGGCGACTTAAACCTGCGTCCTCTCCAGCAGCCAGCAGGGGGCGCCTTAAACCTGCGTCCTCTCCAGCAGCCAGCAGGGGGCGCCTTAAACCTGCGTCCTCTCCAGCAGCCAGCAGGGGGCGCCTTAAACCTGCGTCCTCTCCAGCAGCCAGCAGGGGGCGACTTAAACCTGCGTCCTCTCCAGCAGCCAGCAGGGGGCGACTTAAACCTGCGTCCTCTCCAGCAGCCAGCAGGGGCCGCCTTAAACCTGCGTCCTCTCCAGCAGCCAGCAGGGGCCGCCTTAAACCTGCGTCCTCTCCAGCAGCCAGCAGGGGCCGCCTTAAACCTGCGTCCTCTCCAGCAGCCAGCAGGGGCCGCCTTAAACCTGCGTCCTCTCCAGCAGCCAGCAGGGGCCGCCTTAAACCTGCGTCCTCTCCAGCAGCCAGCAGGGGCCGCCTTAAACCTGCGTCCTCTCCAGCAGCCAGCAGGGGCCGCCTTAAACCTGCGTCCTCTCCAGCAGCCAGCAGGGGGCGCCTTAAACCTGCGTCCTCTCCAGCAGCCAGCAGGGGCCGCCTTAAACCTGCGTCCTCTATAGCAGCCAGCAGGGGCCGCCTTAAACCTGCGTCCTCTATAGCAGCCAGCAGGGGCCGCCTTAAACCTGCGTCCTCTATAGCAGCCAGCAGGGGGCAACTTAAACCTGCGTCCTCTCCAGCAGCCAGCAGGGGGCGCCTTAAACCTGCGTCCTCTCCAACAGCCAGCAGGGGGCGCCTTAAACCTGCTCTCTCTCCAGCAGCCAGCAGGGGGCGCCTTAAACCTGCATCCTCTCTAGCAGCCAGCAGGGGGCGCCTTAAACCTGCATCCTCTCTAGCAGCCAGCAGGGGCGACTTAAACCTGCATCCTCTCTAGCAGCCAGCAGGGGGCGACTTAAACCTGCATCCTCTCTAGCAGCCAGCAGGGGGCGACTTAAACCTGCATCCTCTCTAGCAGCCAGCAGGGGGCGACTTAAACCTGCATCCTCTCTAGCAGCCAGCAGGGGGCGACTTAAACCTGCATCCTCTCTAGCAGCCAGCAGGGGGCGACTTAAACCTGCGTCCTCTCTAGCAGCCAGCAGGGGGCGACTTAAACCTGCGTCCTCTCCAGCAGCCAGCAGGGGGCGCCTTAAACCTGCGTCCTCTCCAGCAGCCAGCAGGGGGCGACTTAAACCTGCGTCCTCTCCAGCAGCCAGCAGGGGGCGACTTAAACCTGCGTCCTCTCTAGCAGCCAGCAGGGGCCGCCTTAAACCTGCGTCCTCTCCAGCAGCCAGCAGGGGCCGCCTTAAACCTGCGTCCTCTCCAGCAGCCAGCAGGGGGCGCCTTAAACCTGCGTCCTCTATAGCAGCCAGCAGGGGGCGCCTTAAACCTGCGTCCTCTCCAGCAGCCAGCAGGGGGCGACTTAAACCTGCGTCCTCTCCAGCAGCCAGCAGGGGCCGCCTTAAACCTGCGTCCTCTCTAACAGCCAGCAGGGGGCGACTTAAACCTGCGTCCTCTCCAGCAGCCAGCAGGGGGCGACTTAAACCTGCGTCCTCTCTAGCAGCCAGCAGGGGGCGACTTAAACCTGCGTCCTCTCTAACAGCCAGCAGGGGGCGACTTAAACCTGCGTCCTCTCTAGCAACCAGCAGGGGGCGACCTAAACCTGCGTCCTCTCTAGCAGCCAGCAGGGGGCGACCTAAACCTGCATCCTCTCCAGCAGCCAGCAGGGGGCGACTTAAACCTGCGTCCTCTCCAGCAGCCAGCAGGGGGCGACTTAAACCTGCAGCTCTCTCCGGGGTCCGTCTTAGATCAATAATTTAATATCAACAATTACTTTCCACCCATAAAACCAGGCCCGTCCCCACCTTCAGAGGCAGAGAGGCCCCAGGATCAGCTGACGGTCCCATACGACAAAAGAGTCTTGGCTGGAAACGATGAGTCAGAATCAGCTTGCTGGACTGTTGTCAGTAACGCAGAAGCTCATTCTGTGTGTTTTCCTGATTGGGTGGCGAGTCGCTTTGCTGCACATGGGCAGGAGGTGGAAAGAGCGCAACAAGTTTTTGACTCTTTTAAACAAATTAACTACAGACCATGCAACAGGTTTGAGTGGTTTTTGGTGGACAGCACTGGCCCGGTGAAGGACCAGGTCTTTTGTAAGATCTGGACTGTGGCTGTTTGGACACGAGTCAGGAGACAGACTACTCGCAGATTAGTGGCCTGGGATTTTGTCATAGCAAAACAACCACGACACGACGAGTCGATGTTTCTGTCCGCTGAGATGAACGACGACGGATTGTTGCACAGCTGCTGGCGTTAATCTGGATTCACAGGCTGCGTTCAGACTGCAGAAGTGATTTAGATCTGATGTGTTTACAGCGTGAACAGTTCACTCGGATCTCTTCCACTTTCACACGTGGTCCAAACCCGATACAGGTCGGATCAGCCGCAGGCCGCCATCTTGTGTCCGAGTCTTCATCCTTCAGCCCAAACAGGAACAAGGACGGTTTTTAAATGATCTGAGGACCTTCCTCCAAATCACTGCTGGTGCAGTTGTCATGACAACAGAAAGATAAAACTTGAATGTGAACAACTGAACAGTTTTCTGAGAGGTCCCCCTTGAGATGGACGTGTTTCACAGCCCCTGCTCAGACCCAGAACCGGGTTATCGATCAGTCCGCCTTCAGCTGCATCAACAGGAAGTTACAGGTGACGGATCACGTGACTGCAGCAGGTGTCCAGTCTCTACCAGCTGATTTTATGATAAATGAAGTGAAATGGCTGGAAAGTGTGTAAACTGTTTAACTAACCCGCCAGACTCCTGTCCAGACTGGTAACTGAAGCTGAAAACACACCTGTGACCGGAAGTTTACCTGAAGCCAACCACCGAGGAACTCCGGTCAGAAACATGTCAGTTCAGTGAAGCTCTGATAAACAACTTTACTTCAAACATTTTAAAGATCATTAGTTTAGACCTTAAAGGTGTGATCACGCAGCTAAAATGTAAATGTTATTCACACTTGATGTGTCGGTCGAGAAAATTTAAGAATGGACACTAAAGTTTTTACAATTATCACCGTTACACACAGATAAACAACACCGCTCTGTTAAATTGACAGATTTTTGAATGGAGTTTGGTGAACAGAAGCTAATAAACAAACCGGGGCTAACTTTAGCTCAGACACGTCCTCAGGAGACAGAACCAGGAGCCACAGCGGGTTTGGACTCGTATCGATGTTCAGACTGATTAGACCCGGTTTCTAGCCCGGCTGACCCACCTCTCTCGGCGGAGCACCGGTCCAGTACTCGCCGCCTCGGTGACTCCCTGAGCCGGGGGACGGGTACCTCCTGCGCGGCGGGGAGCGGCGGTAGGACTCGGGGGGACCGTGGTCGTGGTATCCGGCGTGGTACGGAGCCCTGGGCCGGCCCCGGTCCTCTCTGTAACCCGGCACCAGGTAAGGCCTGGGCCCGGGAGGCGGACCTCGGCCTTCGAAAGGCGGCGGGTAGCCTCCTCTCGGCGGAGGCCGACCTCGGTACATGTCCTCCGGCAGAGATCCTCCGGGTCCACCTGCTGGACTCTGGAGCTTTATTTAACGTAACAAAGGCTCGTGCGGACTCTTTCAGTCCGAACCAGGTTTCACGGTGTTTCACAAAGACCTGATTCCGAACAGAGCGACCATGATCCACATTCAGACCGCCCTTCTTCTTCTCCTCCTTTGTGTTTATCGGCGGAGCGGAACGCGAGTTTAAAGATGCACAGCGCCCCCTGCGGCGAGGAGGAGTCACTGCACCACACCGGTCTGCAGGGTAGCGGAAAAAATATCAAATTACATCAAAGTTAGTTCGTTTTTATCAATATCAGTCAACATCACTTTTATTTATATAACACACTTAAAACAACCAAGATGCTTCACAGGTTAAAATACTACAATAAGACAGTACTTACACAGTAAAAGTACAGCAATAAAACATTTTAACATACAGTAAATGATATATAGTGATATTAAAATCACCAGGGATAATAACAGACTTAACTCGTAGGAAATGCCAAAGAATAGAGATGTTTTTAAGTTGGGGCGGTTCTGATGTGGACTGGCAGGTTGTTCCACAGGTTAGGGGCCGATACACTAAAGGCTCGGTCGCCTCTGGGTTTAAGTCTGCTCCTGGGTCCATCCAGGAGGAGGAGATTGGTGGATCTCAGCACTCTAGCTGCAGTATGAACGTGAAGAAGCTCCGTTAAGTACAATGGAGCCAATCCATTAAGGCCTTTAAAAGTTAAAAGCAAGATTTTAAAATCAATCCTGTAATGAACAGGAAGCCAGTGGAGGCGTGATGTGGTCCCTCTTCTTCTTTCCTGTCAGGAGACGGCAGCAGCATTTTGGACTAACTGCAGGCGCTGAGTAGATGACTTGTCTGAGCCCACATATAAGGAGTTGCAATAGTCAAGGCGGGAAGTTATGAAGGCATAAAAACTCTTAAAAGTGCCGTTTCAGTGCTGTGACAGGGTTCCAAGCCGGACTGGAACTTTTCATTAACATTATTATTAATTAAAAATGTTTGCAGCTGGGTAAAAACTACTTTCTCCAGGACTTTAGACAAGAAAGTCAGTTTAGAGATGGGCCTGAAGTTAGAGAGAACAGTTCCTTTTTTAAAATACATGGTCCAACGGTATCAAAGACTTCTCTAATCAGACGAGAGGGAATGCACACAGGAGGACAGAGGGATCATGGTCACAGGATGCAGTTACAGAAGATCGAAGACCAAAAATCTTCTCGACAAAGAATTTTATGAAAGAGTCACAGAGGTCCATGTAGGTGTGATAGCAGCAGAGTTTCAGGGACTTGTAATGGTGTTAAACATGTTAAAAAGAACCTGTGGCCGGTGAAGGTTGTTGGCGACCAGCTTAGAAATAAAATCAGATTTTGCAGATTGTGCAGCTCTCTGATAGTCAGATAGATATTGCTGTAGGATTTCATATGACACTCTGACTTTATCTTTCTTCCACCTTCTCTCAGCTTGCCGACATGCACGTCTGAGCGCACGGGTGGAGTTTAACCAGGGCTCTGAAAGCGCTTTAGTGCGTTTCATCCTCAAAGGAGCTACAGAGGGAGAAGCTCAGAAAAGGAGGCGGACTCACCAACATGAAGCCAAGTCTCGGTCAGCAGCATAAAGTCCAGTTTATGGGAGGAAAAAAAAGTCTTTCAGCACAAAAGTCCAGATTCTTTATTGTCCTTTACAGGAAATTTGTTTCCACCATCTATACGTACTTTACCTCACATATACACAACATGA
>NW_024041150.1:7792814-7819648 GCF_014851395.1 Micropterus salmoides
TCCAGGTCAAGCCTTTTGTCTGAAAAGCTAAGGGATCAGTCCTCTTAAAATTGCAAGGTGGCCAAGAACATAATTTTATTAATCTCAACATAGGAAGGTGTGCCAAGTATAGCCTGATCAACTTCAGGTATGTTGTGTTATTGCCTCATACAAGTCACTGCATTGTTTTTGGTCAGGCCAATTATTCAGGCAACTACTTTTTTTTAATTTAGCACATAGATAATCCTGATACTTGGATGCAGATAATATTACTGATCGGCTCATAAGAGGCCCAAAAGTAAGCCTTGGTGTTTACATTTCTGTCTTTTACAATCATGCATTTTTGACTGTTTCCCATTTCTTCTTCCAGACTGGAACCAGACTACTTATGGGTCCATCGCTCCGAAGGATAAGGACGAATCAGACATGATCCTTCCCATAGTGCTTCAGCACCTCTGCCCGCCCTACATCTCCTTCTTTGGTCTGGGGGCGGTGTCTGCTGCAGTCATGTCATCAGCTGACTCATCCATTCTCTCAGCTAGCTCTATGTTTGCCAGGAACATCTATCAGCTCGCCTTTCGACAGTCGGTAAGAGTGCTAACAATAATGCTAACAAATACCACAATTTGAGACAGTTGTGGAAAGCATCGGTCAAATAATCAATACATCAATTCTAGTTTCACCCCAGTGGTTCACAGATGTTACTTTTTTTTCTTCTTATATGTTTTCATCACTTTTTCTCTTTCTTCTCTCCTCCAGGCCTCAGATAATGAGATTGTGTGGGTGATGCGCCTCACCATCTTTGTATTCGGAGCTCTTGCCACTGCTATGGCATTATTAACAGGATCAGTGTATGGCCTGTGGTACTTGAGCTCCGACTTGGTCTATGTCATCATCTTTCCCCAACTTCTCAGTGTGTTATTCATCAAGGGCACCAACACCTATGGCTCTGTGGCTGCCTATATCTTTGGTCTTGTGCTACGCATTGGTGGAGGAGAGCCCTACCTCAAACTTCCTCCCTTCATCTACTACCCCGGTTGGGTGAACCAGGAGAGGATCCACCACCTCACTGGGGATGTAGAGCACTTTGTCCAGCAGAGGTTCCCATTCAAGTCTGTGTCCATGGTGGCATCCTTCTTGGCAAATATGGCCTTTTCTTACCTGACAAAGTACCTATTTGAAAGTGGTATGTTGTCACACAAGTATGACTTCCTGGATGCTGTGGTGTCCAAGCATAGCAAGGAGATCATGGACAAAGCCACGCTGGTGAGCAACCATGATAACATCATTCTTTCAGAAATGGCACCTGTCAAGCAGGCCCTGGGTGAGTCACTCGCTGGGACATTCACCAACACGGAGATCCTCAGTGATGATGGAGTGTCCAGTCCAGAGGCTTTTCTCAATGAAAACTAGACAACAAAGGCACAAAGTCAACTAGAACCAAGGAATTTGAAGAAGAAGGAATAATCAAGAGGCATCGACATTCTTCAGGAAACTTGCTACTGCCGCACTGGAAGCCAAATCAACAGAAATCTGCTGTGGCTTCTGAGTGACTCCACAAGTTTGTTTTATGCTGATGACATGGTGCCTCCTTCTTTTTAAGATTCCTTGCCAGGAACCAGGAAGGTGACTGTCAATCAGCTGTGTCAAGCATACCATACTCATTGTTTTTTTTATCATGACTATGAATCTACAACCAGTTTAATTTAAGTGCTGCTACAGTGGTTGAAGGAACTTTCAAGGGAAAACAGTGAGAGACTGCAGTGGACAAACCGTACGTGACAACGTCTACAAGGGTTTGCTGTGGCTAATGAGAATCGTGCAATATCTAATCATGGAATTGTGTCCACGTCTACATAGTAGTAAGTGTGTATGTGTGTGCGTGTGTGTGTGTGTGTGTGTTGATGTATATGTGTACACCTAACAACCAGTAAATTCTCGAGAAACTTTTAAGATTTTGAGTTTGCATAAGAACATTTATTAATAGAGCAATAATATTTTTAGGATCTATGTTGTATAGATAGATACATTGTACTGGATTTGCAAGTTACTGTCATTGTTTTTTTTGTGCTTATTTATGTTGGGTGTTCACATTGCTCTTAATCCTCCTGTCATTCTTGCTAATTCCAGAGACAGCAAGAGTCGCATTAATAACTATATACCACCGCAATATTATCAAACCCTTGAGTTGCCAAACATAAGGATGATATTGGGTGGATTGAAAGACCCCAGATTAAATTTAGTCATAACATTTTTAACATTCACTGCCAACCTTTTTTAAATGAATTATTCATACAATATCCCCATGTAGCAAATGTAAGTGCAATGTTCACTCTCATTTTAGCTCTGATTTGTTCTCCACCAACTTCTATTATGTTCTCAGGCTAGTTTCTAATTATATCTGTCAGCTGTTTGGTGTTGTACATTCAGTTTTTTAGCTTTTTTTGCAGAGATCAGCTGCCTTTAGCAGCTGGAAATAATGCTATGAGAGCGATAAGAGTGAAACAAAACATTAAGGTAGTGGGCTAGAAAAAAACAACTATAATATATATAGCAGCTATAAGAAAATATAATGGTCATGGTCATTAACTGTACACATAAGACGGTACGAGTCTTATCTCTCTCGTGTCAAAGTCAAACCCATCAAACATCCTCCATCACTTTGAACTCCATGCTTGTGTGGAATTGTGTTTACTGCATAATCATCATGAATGTAATTCCTTAGGAGCCTCTGCTTTCATCACAGACCATTACAGACTTGATATACACAGATTCAAATATCCAATAGATTATTTAATGTTTTTTTCCAGGCAGCCATTGGCTTCCACTCATTTCCATACTTTGGGGAAATCAATTTGCAATCTTTGTTTTTGTCAAACTTATTGTTGTGTGGTACATCTTTGAATTGATGTGCATTTACAACTGCATTGCCACAAAACATTGACAACAATAAAAGCACATAATGTTCATTTCGCAAGTTTGTTTTTATATAAGGGACTGGAACCCAATAGCAGCCTGGAAATTATGAACATTTTGAAAAACAAATAAATGTAAAACAATAAAATTTAAAACAATACAGTAAGCTCTGGAAATAACTGACATTAATGTACAGCATAATGCATTAATATAATTTTAAACGACTGATATGGTCCTCCAAAATTATCTCACAGAAGCTATTTTGAAATTTGTGTGTGTATGCCTATGATGATTTGTTTGGTCATCCTGAACCTGTATTGACTGGCCAGCCACAGCAGGTTAGCGGAGGAACAAGAAATGATTGTTCCTCCCGGGATGGTGTCAGTAGCACCGGTCATTATTGATCCAATCCCCAGTCAATTAGCCCTCAGTGCGTTTGATTAATGCTAAAAAGAGGTTTGAAACTCTGTCTGTTTCATTCAGTGATGAAAGTTGAAACGTTGTTACTGGCTGTTTCAGACTACCAGGCACACTGCTGCTCTTTATGAGGAGATACAGTGATTTTTGGAATTGTTAAGTGTTACTACTGTCCAGTTTACTTATCTGTGCTTATCTCCTCAGAACTGTTGTGTTTTGTTGGTGTCTTTTTGAATCTATAGACTCGCCTTAATTCAAAGGTCAGCCAGGGCAAATGACTGAGTTTGTAACGCTTGCAAAAAGTGACCACTCTTATTGAAAGCATTTTTCAGTTAAAGGATAAGGCTAGTGATATTGTGATTTTTTTTATTATTGAAATTTAAGACCAAAACCAACAATGTGTTACTCAGTCTCTCAGTATTGTCTGACTTCCCTGTCTATGGCACTCAGCTGCAAGCCCATTCATTCCTTATGAAGATGTAAATCTTTAAAAAGGGTTCACAAATATTAGTTGTTATATTGAGTATTTTTGGCAGCAGGACGGTGTCTTGTGGAACTGACTCAAATTAAACTACTGTGCTCATGTCAATCTTAATGAAGGAATATGTTATCCAGTGAAAAGGTGTGGAGCTCTATGTCTCAGAGGAACAAGATACATCAGGCTTTGGCTACACAGACAATACTTGTTAGAAAGATCAATACATTGTTGATTTTGGTCTTTTCAGGGGATTTAGTGACAATAAGAAAAATCTAGGATAACACCAGCCTTATCCTTTAAGGTGGCGAGATGGCCTTGCAGTTAGTCGAAGGGGACTTGATCTCCGTACACAGCCACATCCCAACCTGATCCTCTGAAACGCAAATGGGATTTATGATTTGCCACCAAGGTGAAGTCAGCTTCAAACTGAGCGGGGTGACTGACTGCTAGTCTGATGCTATGCAAAGTGTCAGGCAATTTCATTGGACTCAAATGTGAATGTAAACTCTCGTTTTCGTCAGATAAGCCTCACAATAAGTGTGTCGTAGCTTAGGTTAATTCAGAAACCTGAATGCACACAGAGAAGAATCAATGTCAGCTGTTAAACTGGCACATTTGTGGCTATATGTTGTAAATTGCAATTCTGCTGTATTTTTGTGTGATAAATGTAAATACCAAAAAAAGCATAGGATCAAATTCAAGTCTACTTTTAAATGCATCGTTGAAAATGTTTGTTGACAGTGAAATTACAGCTATTTATCTATCCATGCAGTGTCTATAAGAATATAGTTGTAAACATATGTGAGGTCAGTTGAATAAATTATATTGTTTAGCACAATCACTATGGTGTTCTCTCTCCATATGTACGTACTTGCATCTTGAATTTTACAGATTACATGTTTTCATGTGTTTCACACATGTCAAATTTTAACTATTTTTTATTCTCAACTAATTAATAAGATGTGAAAAAAAAATAGAAAGATGGACAAATGTGTGTGCATGTGTGGGAGTGTGTGTGTGTCTATAGGGTAATCTAAGGGTTAGCGCCTGCTTGGGCCCATCAATCATGACGCCCGCCTCAACTGCCAAATTGACAGTGCTGTCAATCTCTCTGTTTCACACACACACACACTCACGCACACACACACACACACACACACACACACACACACACGTTCGCACACACACACTTCTCAGATCCCAGTATGTCTACACCAGTGTGACCCCTGGCTGATGGAAGAAACCTTCATATTGGGGTTTTCAGTTATTAAACTCTACCTCCTAAGTAGAAATAACAAAAGGTGGGTGCTGAAGTTCTTTCTTTACTGTATGTGAAGGTATTATAATTTAAAACATGTTTGGAAGAAAAGGACACGATTGTATTGGCAAACATCAAGATACCAGGATGGAAAAAAATAATTTAAATGAAATTCAGAAAAAAGTCCTTTACCTGTTATGAGTGACAAGAGGCCCATAACTGTAATTTCAGACAAAACCCTACTAATTTGTTGGATGTAATTCATACCACAAAACCTATGAAAGACAGGAGCAGAGGCGAGAATAATTTATTGTTTTGCTGTGACAAGTCAAGACCAAGTGTTGAGTCCTTAACCACTCAGTAGATAGATAGATAGATAGATAGATAGATCTAGTTTTATGTGCATTACTGCTGCCAACAACTGCATGCACGTCGCGGTTCCTCGCGGGTCTATTTCAAGTATTTAAAAACGATTAATAAAATATTCTTTATGTGGTTCATCAACGGTGATAAATTATCCAAAAGTCCCGCGAGGCTCACAACACCAGTGAGGCTGGGGCTCCGTCTCTTTAGCAAGTGTTCTTCCACTGCCACTGCACACATACATGCTACGCTTACACATGCGCACTGACGCCCCAGGGTTAGGGTTACAATTTTGGATTTATTCACATACTTCAAAAACATTTATTGAAAGTTTTATTATTTTTACATATTTATGTACAGCATTAAACGTTGAAATGTATATTGTAATAGGCTGTATATTAACTTATTGGGAGAAAACTGGTAGTTCTATGTAAAATCAGACGTTGAGCACCCCATATCGCCAAAATGGCACAATCCTTGTTTCACTGCAAAGCTTCCACTGTCAGATTGACAGTCGAATCAGGCTCCGCCCATCGAAGCATCGAATCTTGGAATATTCGGGGTCAGCCCTAATAGATAGATAGATAGATAGATAGATAGATAGATAGATAGATAGATAGATAGATAGATAGATAGATAGATAGATAGATAGATAGATAGATAGATAGATAGATAGATAGATAGGAGGGAAATTCAAGTATCCAATAGCATACGAAACATACATACATTAAACATACATTTAACCTATATTAAAATCAAGTTCAAAATAAACAGGAGCCACAGTAAACAGTGCGAATGGAGTGCAAGTGGATGTAAACAGTACAGATAGTGTGCAAATGGAAATAAAGGGGACAGATGGAGTGCCTGCCTTGGCTAGGAGCTGTTGTGCAGTCTGATGGCCAGGGGGACAAAAGAGTTTTTAAGTCTGTTAGTGGAGCTAGACCGACGGTGTTGTGCAGAGGGTGGTGGTCGTAGTCCAGTATGGACAGAAGTTTGTCCAGGGTCCATCTTTCTGAGTCTAGCTCTGTGCCCACCACTGAGCCAGCTCTCCTCACCAGGCTGTCAAGTCGACCGGCATCTCTCTTTTTGGTGTTTCCTCCCGAGCAAACTACAGCAGACTGGTAAAATATCTGCAGCAGTTTTTTGCAGGTATTGAAGGACCCCAGCCTTCTCAGGAAGAACTCTGCCCTTTCCTGTAGAGACTTATCATATTTGCTGTCCAGTCCAGCTTGTCATCCAGCTGCAGCCCCAGATATTTGTATGTCCTGACCACCTCTCCATCAACACCCCTCGATGGACACAGGTTGGAGATGCGGTTTCTTCCTTCTGAAGTCCACCACCATCTCATTGGTCTTGGAGGTGTTCAGCTGGTGGTCCTGATGGTTGGTCCTGCAATACCTCACAAAGTCCTCAACCAGGGTCCAGTATGCATCAAATTTAATTTAATATTAAAAGTTTAACTACAGCAACATAATGATAGTAATATTAAGAAAACACCACTTGGTTTAATAATTTATTCATCATCTTGCAGCACAGGATACATATTAGCATGCCTTATTTCAATTGGCACATCTAATTTAGTGCAAATTAAGGGTATTACATAAAATGACAGCATCTTTTAAAGCACGGTGCCTCTTAACTGAGTACATAATGTTCTTTTCACTTTCTTCACTCACATCTCTATCAGGAGGATTTCTATATCTGACAAGGCTCCATGTGCTTCTCTATATACTGCAAACAACCATAAGAATCCATGAAAAAGCTAGACACTTATTGTTTTATTTTAATGTGTAATTTTTCACTTTTTCCAGCTAATGATATGATTTATTGAGTCATTATGGTTCAGTTTAGAGCAACTTCCAGTCTTTCTAAATCCAATTGAGGCAGTTATGTTTCAATGTCTAAAACTGATATGAAGGGTTTTCAAAATAACAGACTTGATTTTATATGTAGATGTTACACTTCTCCCTGTCACCGCTTCATCTTGGGGGAATCATGTATGCACCTTCAACACCTCTAGACCAATACCTAACAGCAAACTATTATTCTGCCCTTAGAAAGAGATGGAGGCATGTGATCAGTTATAATGGTTTTTAGTGTAAGTGCCAATGAAACCTGCCACAGTGTCAGATGATTTGCCTGCAGGTGACAGACATGAGATTGGCCTGATGTAATTAAAATTATAGGGAAGCATGTTTAAAGTATGTTATCTCACAAAAACACACCGGAAAATAGTCAAGGTAGTTCCCCATTAATCTTGAGAAGCTGCTGAACTGCAGTCTCTATTCATTAGTCAATGGAACTTACACTGTACATTTACAGCTAAACTGAGGCTTCTTGTTGATCATTGTCACTCTGCTCTGCTCTCCTGCCATTTACTGGTCTTGTGCCGAGTTGCATGCACACCGAGAATTTCATGCACCTCGCGGTTTCTCACGGGCCTGTTTAAAAACAATATAATATTGTTTGTGTGGTTCGTCAGTGGTGATAAATGATTTGAACATTCTTTTCACACTTTTATTTACAGCATTATATGTTGATATTTAAATCATATCAGGCTAAATATTAGCTAATTAGGAAAAAAATGGTAGTTCTATGTAAAATCAGAGAGAACCCCCATAAAGCCAAAATGGCATGATCCTTGTTTCATGAAGTCTCTGCGAAGATTCGACCGTCGAATCAGGCTCCTTCTATTGAAGCCATCTTAAAATATTTGGCGTCACTCCTACACCTGTGCTTTTTCTACTATGACAAGTAAAAATGTCTGCTGTGAAAAAGGCCTATTAGGCTTGACTATTGTGTCTCTATAGGACATCTTTCCATCTGTCTATTATTATCAGACTCTTGCAAGAACATATTTGTATTCACATCTTCATTTTCCCATACTTATGTACAAAATGGGGTCATCCATGCTTTTCTTTATGTATCTTTACATATTGTCAATTTCAAACATGTTTTCGTTGGGCCAAGGTTGTCCAATGTCAAAGATGCAGACTTTCATGGATAAGATCTAAAGGTTCTTTGCAGATGATGCACTTCTGTTTGCTTCATCACATCATGAACCGCTCGGGATGATAGCCATGGTTCTCTCTGTGAAAATAGTGGATTGCTCCCTCTAGGTAGGGAGTGAGTTTCTGTCCCAAGTGAAGGAGTTCAAGTATCTCGGGGTCTTGTTCACCAGTGAAGTTAGAATGAAGTGTGAGATTGACAGGCAGATTGGTGCTGCTTAAGCAATACTGCAGATGATGTACTGGATGGTTGTGGTAAAGCAGATTGACCAGTACATTCATGTTCCAACCCTCACCTATGATAACCAGCTTTGGCTAGTAACTGAAAGAGGAGGATATAAGCAGTCAAAATCAGTTCCCTCTGTAGGGTGGCTGGGTAAGGAGCTCGGACATCCAGAGAGAGCTCGGAGTGGTCAGATCTGAGTACCTCCTGGCCTCTACGTCCAACTGTAAGGAGACCCAGAACATGCTGGAGAGATTATGTATCTCACATGACTTGGGAATGCCTTGGGATCCCCGAGGAGAAGCTGGAAAAAGTTGCTGGGGAGATGCATGTCTGGACTACCTTGCTTAGCCTGCTGCCACTATGACCTGGCCCTGAATAAATGGAAGAAAATTAATGAATGGAGGACAATGTAGAAAATAATGATTGTTTTTGCTTTCAATATACCCTATTTTGGTGTATTTTGTCACTCAAATAGTACACGCACAATCAAAACTACTATTAGACAAGACCCAGAATCGAAATGTTAAATGATCTTACCTGCACAGTGTGCTGGAGAGGTGAACATTGTGTTGGGCAACACAGCTTGTATAGAGGAAGATGATTGTTTTTGCATCATAGTGAGAATACCCCCTTATAAACTGTTGGGCTCAAAAGCACAAATCAGAGGTCTTATTCTTCTTTAGTGGAGCTTTTCATGGTGTATGTATCATTGGCCAACATAATCCATCGAAAAAACACACAACCTCTGATGTTCGTCATGTGTTTATCCCCACAATCCTCTGATTGAACTCCCAGCTGGTCTAGTAAGCACTTTGTGTTTGAAAAGAGTTCTCTGTGTATCCATAGATGTTGATGATGATTTTTTTCATCCCCACAGCCTAGCCACAGGCTTCACAACTTAAACTTTGTCCTCGCTGAAGCTTCCTCTGTTTTCAAAACAAAAGAGAATTCCCTGGACGTCATCGTAGCATGTAAGTCAAACATATACACAGAAAGATGAGCACACGCATACATTCAGCCCTGCAGCACAGCTCATGACTTATTCTCTCTAAAATGACAAAAAGTCAGGAAGGCAGTTTCAAGTGCTGATGAAAAGACACATTATACTCTGTAACACCCTTTAAATCTTTTATTTATCAATTAAATATTATCCTACATTTTTATCGCTTCGAGCTTTTAATAACAGCTATGATTTAATGCCTAATAATAAAATTAAATTAAACTGACCTCCATGTATATCCATATCAGTATGGAGATGGATGATCCAGGGATGAAGATGCAGCTTGGACCCCTCTTTTGGCCATTACTGATGCCGAAGTTGTTACCTCGATGTTGCATTCTGAGCTGGAAGTATCAATCTACAGAAGCAGCCACTTGGGTTAATAAACAGAATTTATTGGCTTCAATATGGAGAGAGAGGAGCCGATTTTTTTTTCAACTATCCATACTTCTTCATAGGGCCAAGATGCCTTTTGCATTTTAAACTGATAATAGAAAGAGGTGGTAAAATGTATGAATGGCGTAGCTGAAAGAGAGTGAATGAAGGAGCCGAAGAGAAGAAATTAAGTTGACTGACTGAAAGCTGAGCACAGGTTTATGTTGTCCTTTTTAATAAAAGGCATTGTGGCAAATCGTCTTCAGTACCCATACACAGTGGTAGCATATGTGGAACATGTGTCTATTGCCAATATTACTTTAAAAAATTTATTTAAATACAAGTAGATACATTTAGATGTTGGCTTTGCTACCCAACAGTTTTGCCCATGAAGCAGGCCGAGGTGAATTCATCTGAGAAAGACAGAGAAGGGAGTCACAAATGCAGCATAAAAACAAAAAGTGAGTAAATCAAATAATAGGACATTAAATTTATTTTTTAAAGAACAAAGTCTTGCTAAAGAAGAGAAAGGGGGATGATGTAATTTAAAGCAATAAATCTTGGCCCATTTACTGCGGGTTATGGCCAGCCTGGACAGTCATTGTCATTATTCACATTAGACTAAGTGCTGCACTTCTCAGGTTATTGTGAGGGGAAAGGAAGGAGGGAGAAATGAATGGGAATGCCAGACATTTACTGTTGCACCCTTACCTCATATGAGGGATGGACTGGGCTGAGAGTCTCCACCCATCCACCCATCCGCTATGTCCTTGCTTCTATCCTTTAACACTTAGTGGCTGATCTCATGGGAGTTTCTTCAGGAGTAAAATGTTGGCTACTTCAATATGTCAATCACTAAGCCTGTAATTGATTATTATTCATACTGTTTATTTTCAGTTTATTGTTTTTTTCTTTTCATATTTATTACGGTTAGTTGTTGAGTTGTTGACTGACACCTATTTCAGGAAAAACGCCTAAAATGACTTTCCCGAAATGAATCAGTAATAACTCCTCAACAATTTGGTCAAGATGCATAATTAAGGAATATGAATCAAAATAAATGAACCTATTTATCTTTCTATTAAAGAGTAAATGGAGATGCAATAAGGTAAATATGATATTTTCATCCTCGCCTGGCAATATCACCATCAAAACCATCATTCAGTAGATTATAATGCAACTGAATATCTTCTAATACGCCTGGAATACAACTGTAACTGTAAATCTGATGAAAAGAAACTAATATACAACAGTTATTACACAATTTTTCAACAATATACCAGGTGCGTTGGTGCTCAGCTGGTTAATTGTTTTGCTCTACGTTTCCCTGAGATCACTTGATTCAACAATTTGTCAATTACTGTGATGCCTTTTCCCACTCATTTTCTGCTACTCACTGATGGTCTGTAGGCAAAGCTCTGTTTGCTGTGTGTCCAATTCACCGGTGTTCAACTGCTCATACTTCTGTTTCCAGAGAAGAGGTCTTCAAGCTTGCTCTAAAAACCAGGGGACCCGATCTGAACCACACCTACTCTCACTTACAGAACCATGCTTTAAAGTGTAACCTTTCATTTAAACATTATTGCTGATAACCTTCTCTTGAACTTGTCTGGTCTGGACAAACCACTTTGAGTAGCGTCGTGCAGGAGAAAACCATTGTTACATATCCAACCATTTTTTATTGTATTAAGACGTTTCCACACAGTTAAGGCTGCTTTATTTTATACTATTCTCATTGGTAACGAATCCATGCGAGTCATGAGAGACCAAAAGTAATAATGTTTGAGTCCGTCTCACTTTCTGACTCATCACCATATAACATAAATAGACTATCTTTGCTTGTGCAACTTCCTTTTTGTAGTCAATAAAATTATTTTAATGGTATAGACACATATACCCAGGAATTGCACACACACACTCACACACACAGATACTCACATAGCCACCCTGTCCCCAGGGTACATTTTATTAATGCTGGCAATACTGCAGACAGGAACATAAATTATTGGAGGATTTATTATAGCTATTGCTACGGCAAGACTATTGTAGCACCGTAACAAACAGAGACTGGGAAAACAGTCATGTATCACTTACTAAGCACATTGTACTGTCGTTCTGCAGGCAGTCTTCAAATGCCATAGTTCAACTTTTCTTGCGATCATACTACATTTATCGCTGAAATATCCCTGTTTCACGTAAAAAAAAAAAGGCAATGGACACAAGTTCTGGGAAGAAATATTGAAGTTGAATAAAACATTGAAGTTCTGCTCTGTCAGGTACTGATTGCCACTGATGAGCTGCATTATAATCCGTATTTCTTTTCATTTCCCATTCCTTTGCTTGGTCACACAAATTGATTTTCATTACACCTGTGAAAGACTATACTACAGACAGTCTTTGATAAAGATAATAACATTTATGCCAGATTCTCCTGATTTTGCTGTCTGCCATTTCAGTGATTACTGTTGTTCCGGGAGAGAAAGGTTTCAGTTTTTATTCCTTTCTGTTTCAAAGGAATTAGCATCCTGCTTTCAGTCTCAAGTGGGTTTCACAATAGCCACAACAAATATACCGATAGAGAGAGCTCATTCTGACAGTGACACACTTTCTCTTGTGGTCCAAACTGCCAGTATTAGAAAAGTAACGAGCATTGTTTATTTTGTAAAAAATAATACAGATCTTGTACATTAGAACTCATTTTTTCTGTTTGTCATCATCGTTATCATGGTTGATAATGTCTGATATACTTCTTCCAAAAGCAGGTTTTCTTTTATTAAATTATGCCTGCAGTCTGTGATCTGGATGCACTCTGGACAATACCTTTGGACAGGTACAGTGTCGGGTTGGATAATAAGCAATGGAAAATATCACATGGCTATAACTGAGTTAACTCCAGTCATACTAACGTACAATTTAATTTATTAGAGTTGTCCTCCATGCTGCTTCTATACACAGCGCAGGTTTTGGTTCCAATCACTGAACAGGCTCTTTAGAGTCTCTATGGAAACATTTCGACACATTTATCACTCAGGGTTAGAGCAGATCCTATTTTTTGTGCTTAAGCTATTGTGTTTCTTGCAGAAAATTAGGTGGTCATTGTGGTAATGGAAAAGCAGAAGTAGTAATTCACAAAAACGATCCCTACAGAGATGAGTTGATAAGGAATCAGTGTGTTTCTTTATATAAAATCTGTGTACAAAATAATAGAATATTCATCTAATACAATAACACAATCTAATCATCTTCTGTGCATGAGATGCATCGGCAAGCCTCTCTGGTGTGTGTTTCTGGTCTTGTCTCTTCTGCTACATGTCAAGCTTTCAGCTGTCAGACCCACTGGGACTCATTTTCTTGTACTTATTGACATCCCTTTTGTTTTTCTTTTTTTGCCGGCTTGAAAAAAGCATGTATTCAGTCAGTTTAAGACCTATGTCTGTCAAAACCATGATATTTCACAGCTTTGTCCATCATTCAATCATTCTATTTCAGTAACATTTACTCACTTAACTATGTTAGGGCATGTGGTATATGGTCAGGTTAAAAGAAATCCCTTGCTTAAGTAATTATATTTACCTTCATTTTGACATTATTTTTATTTATATATATATAAACACATCGCTGTTTTATTATAGCCTCCATCTATCATCATTCCAGTAAAGCAATCACGCAGGTCTTTTTGTGTTTAGACAAACCACAGGTGTTTTCATTTGTGAAGCCAAATCACTTGTTCTCTCTAATCTGTTTGCAAATAGGATTTCTTCCCCCTGGTAGCAACAAAAAAAAGTCTGACAGAAGACTATAGCAGCATATTTCATGATTTTCTGTGACTGACTGATGAACTGCACCTAATGTGTCAGATCACTGTAACACTGCGAGGAAAGACCAGCTCACACAACAACACAACTCTCACGGGAGCTGCAATTTGTGTGTGTGTGTGTGTGTGTGTGTGTGTGTGTGTGTGTGTGTGTGTGTGTGTGTGTGTGTGTGTGTGTGTGTGGGCTAGGCCTTGGAAATGAAAAACCTGACATTCAGACTTGCCTGCTTTACCATTAATGATCTTCTTTGATCTTTATTTTTCAATTGTGCAACCACTTATATCTGGCTTCACTGTATATCATCAATGATTTTAATGTATTTGCAAAGCGCTTTAAGTAAAGGGTCCTTTTTAGTTATTCAGCCATTTTCGGTTCACTCATGGATAACTACCATCACCCATCTACGTTTATGGAATATAATTCAGCTGCACCTCTTTCGTTTGACAGACTCTGCAAGCTTTCTTATTACTTCTGCACTCACTGATTGCTGTGGTGGCTGCCTAAGTATTGAACTGCGGTAAATAATGAAAATGGTGTGTGTCCACTGTCGGTTCTCCTATTGATCCCATCAGTGGTAAGTAGCTCTGCTCCAATTAGGCCATATTAGGCCTGAAGGAGAGGAGAGGAGAGGAGAGGAGATTATGGTTGTGTACTGTATGAAATGTGAAGAAAAGGGTTCCCTGTAAAAAAGAACATATATTACCTTCAGTTAGCATTTCACAATAAGTCAGTGTAATGAGCAATGTGTTGATACAAATGAACTGAGCCGCTATATTCTCACAGCCAATCAGTAAATCTCATTGTCTATATGTACTGTTAGTTACAAAGCAGAATCAATGGTAATTGACTCCTAAATAGCTCCACCCCCAGCTGCCTAAAACTTGTTTTTCCTCCTTGTTGAAGAGCCGACAGGAGCTGACTCTCGTCACAGCAATGGTAACATAATGAGCTGAGCCCACACAACCTTCGATGCACAAATTATATGATACCACAGCTTGGGGAGGGAGGGGTCCCTCAGAGTGATTTAGTTAATGCCTGGACTCACAATGAATGTTCAGTGGGGAAAGGAGCTGCAGCCTTGAAGCCTCGTTAGAGAAACAGAGTGCTATAACCAAGGCTGTGCATGTGTGTGTTTGTGTCCACCTGTAAATAAGCTGCTCTTTTTGCTTCATTGCAGCCGCACATCTGGCTATCTTCCAGCAGTAGGTACCAAACGGGTTAAGGTGAGGTTTCAAACAAAGCAAAAAAATTAAATAATCCAAGACTGAGATAAAAAGATGAAAGCTGGCTGGTGAAATGATGCTCATACATTAATATAGAAGAAATCAAAGACAGATTTTATTTCAAACTGAAGCTGTCATTTCTCATTTAATAAGACATTCACTTGGCACAGACGATTGTTTATTCTAGTTCCACTCTGATGGGACTGATGAATAGGCAAAAAAAATGATTTATCCCATTTAAAATTATAATTTGAGAGGTTTATGTAAAAATGCCTCATTGTGCCATTTTAGAAGGAAAAGTATGTTTCTCAATCTACTCCACCCCTCCTCCACTGATTATTTTTTGCTCAAAAAGTCATTGTAAGGCCTTCAGAAGTCAAAAATGAACCTTTACTACAAAGTAGCCTGACAATGTAAAAATACATGAAATGTATTATCATGTTTTTTAAATCCCAAAAATTAATAAAAAATTCTATACATTTATATCATGCTATGATCATTCATCTATAATGTTTTAACAGCAGCTTTAATCTATATTAAAAATTGATCATATGACTACTTACAGTGACAGGGGTCGTTCGCAGTGATGTTTCTACAGAGAATTGTCAGCCACTCACAGTTCCTCTCATCTTTATAGCATCTTTCAGCTCTAATTTTGGTTTTCCAGCGCACAACTTATAGTTCTCTCTCACTGCTCTCAAAACATTGTCTTTGGCTGCTAAAGGCAGCTGTTTTCTGCGAAAAATCTCTAAAAACTTAAGGTTCATGTACCTGTCCAGCACCACGCAACAGACAGATGAAGTTGGTGAGTAGCTGGTGAACACAGTATAGCAGCATTTAACAGCTTATGAGCTAGATGTTTCCCCCAGGAATTGGTGGAAACCAAAACAGAGCTAAAAGCAGAGTGATGATAGAGTTTAAATTTGTCAAGTGGCCAGAAACACGACCCCAAATGTTTCTTTGGAATTGCTGGTGGTGTAAAAAACAACCTGTTCGCCACATTAGCTTAAACGGTGTCAATTTTGTGTTCACAGCTTGTTTCCTAAAAGTGACCAAAAATGTCTTACATATTTAATGCATATCTTATTTATGCCTTAATGCGTTGTGACATTTTGAGAAATGCGTTTATGGAGTTCGATAAGATTGATACCACTCTCATGTCTGTATGCTATATGAAGCGAGAGACAGTTGGTAGTCAGTTTAGCTTAGCACAAAAACTTGAAGCAAGGGGAAACAGCTAGCCTGACTCCGTGTAAACATAATTAAATCTATCTACCAGCACCTCTAAAGCTCACCAATGAACATACTGCATCTCATTTGTTTGATCCATATGAACAGTAAATGTAAAAACAATATCAGCCTCGTTTTAAGAAAAATATTTTTTTTTGCAATGTCACAGAGAAGTACTTCAGTGATGTATGTAGCCTTTTGATTTATCTTACAGTGACTAAATTACATAATATTTGCATAACATTAGTTATGCAAATGTAGCTGGATTACAAAAAAATGAGTAACATTACCTTACATATCTGCTCCATCAGTTCTTCCCCGTTATTTTTGCTCCAATTCCAATGTTTTATGGTCATGATTCATATTGTAGCTATCTGGATTGGTTCAGGGCTAAAAAATACTTTTATATAGGGATTTCTGGAAAAGTCTATGGGTTAAATCAATAGAGAATTTACTTCTGGAGCCGGAGCCATAAAAAAAGTGGGAGGTTACTGTTGAGCTCTATTGGATCCTGGCTTTAGCTCTACGCTTAACACGTAGACAAGAGTTAATAGTTCAAAAAAGACAAAATGATCAGTTGATGTATCGGTCAAACCGTATCTGTACCTGTATCTGTACACCTGTTGCAGCAGGCAGGATGTGTTTCTGATTAGAAGTGATATCAGCTGCTGGCTAACAGGCTAACAGGGCAGAAACATTTATCCTGCTAACAAAGCCCTGGCAGGGCCCCTGTCCTCCACTCTGCTCTCCTGTCATTTAGAGATGACATATGATTGAAGCGGGATATAGCTTGCCAATATCCCCCGTCGTCACACAAACACACACACACAGCTGCTGAGGAGGCAACCCAGAGAGGCGGACAGAGAGGCAGAGATGGATGAGCAGCTGCTGTGGGTGTGTGTGTGTGTGTGTGTGTGTGTTTGTGTGTGGGTGTGTGTGTGGTGTGTGTGTGTGTGTGTGTGTGTGTGTGTGTGTGTGTGTGTGTGTGTGTGTGTGTGTGTGTGTGTGTGTGGTGTGTGTGTGTGTGTGTGTGTGTGTGTGTGTGTTTTGGCCAGTGTAGTCTTGGTTATTTATTTGATTATTTTTTCCGGTTTTACATCCCTCATGAATCAAGAGGAATGGTTGAGTGTGAGTCTGGATATTGGCCATCTTCTCTGTTACGTGTGTGTGTGTGGTGTGGGGTATGAAACCACAGCAACATGATGACTACAACCCAAGCACAACAGAATATACTTTGTTGGGCTGGTGTGATTCCCACAGTCCCATAGCTAATCACTAATTGAACAGACACATTACTTATTAAATAATCAATTAATAATTGATTAATTAACAAGAGAAACTGATTCCAGTGGCACAACAAAATCTAATTATAGTATACAGCAGACACAGAGCGGTTTCCATAGATAGATCGATAGATAGATACATAGATCGATAGATAGATAGATAGATAGATACATAGATCGATAGATAGCTAGATAGATAGATCGATAGATAGATAGATAGACAGATAGATAGATAGATAGATAGATACATAGATCGATAGATAGCTAGATCGATAGATCGATAGATCGATAGATAGATAGATAGATCGATAGATAGATAGATAGACAGATAGATAGATAGAGAGGGAAATTACATGTTCTTGAAAAGCTTCAACTTAAAAGCATGAGACATAAGTGGTCTCTTTTTTTTCTTTTCTTTTTTGTTTTGAGTGTAGCTTGAGGCAGTAAAGATAGTACTGTGATGTTTTTGTACTGCAACATAAATGTCATCTTATACTACAACGCAGCCAGAGGGCAACACCCTCCTAAGAAGGCTGGAAGGTAATATAACTATTGGTTCTCAGAGTGAAGAGATCATTTCTCCCGACTCACCTGACCAATGTGATTCAGCGCTTGCATATATGGAGTATGCCACCAGGCAGAGAAATACATTCAATGCAATTAGGATCACATCATCCAAATACAGTGCCAAGTGACACAATAAAATTTAAATTTCATTAAGCAGTCTTTGATCTACATCAGCTTCTTTTGTCCACAAGGAAAGATTGCAACAAGTTCAAATCTAATCCTGTTTCTTTAAAGATACGTCCCTGCAATGTTAGAGAAGGGTGTTATGGGTAAACTTAGGCACCTTTCCCAAATCCCAACAACAGGTCATGCAAACCTGCACATTTAACAGGTTCTCACCCACAAGGTATCACATATGGATGCATGGTGAAGACCCGTTGGCTTCATTTTGTAACGCACTGGGAATCCCCTAAGTCATAGTTTAATACATTGGGGAAAGCCCTGTAGTGTCAGTTTTCAACACAAAGGTAGGTATATGTGGGATATTTAACAGAAAATCTGAGTTAAGGAGGTGGTTGGGGTGTATGGTGGGCCAGAAACTGTATTTTCACCCAGGATACCGGTGTTTGTTTCCTGTGTATAACAAAAAGTCAACATTGAATGTTACATAGGTTATGTAAGTTGCTTTACTTAACTTATGTAAGTTAAGTAAGTAACATTATTTTAACCCAAACCATGATCTTTTCCTAAACCTAACCAAGTAGTATGGGTGCCTAAACCTAACCAAACTGCGGAATCTGATCTTAACCACGTGCCATTTCAAAATTGTGACATTTCACATAGTTAACAAGAACTGAACAGACAAACACTGTTTACAACTTGTACATAAAAGTATAAAAGAAACATCTCTTAATGACCCCGTGCACGTTTATCCATGTGCAGCCCAGAAAAACATGATTCAGTCTTCAGAGTGGTGGGTGGTTCAGAGAGTAATGGGCAGGGTAACACTGGACAGCCAGGATGGCAGAAATGACTAAAATCATAACTGGCTGTTGGATTTTTTCAAGAACTTGGAGCAATACAAAGAGTAACTGCTGTGAGAAAAACACTGTAAATTAAAAAAGTGTGAGTGAAGACAGGCATAGCTTCAGACTACACAAATACATTAAAAAAGGTATGCCCTAAGGCATTTATTCGTTTCTGACTCTGGGAAAGTGGGAACATTGGACAGTAATAACTAAATGTAATCTTTTTTCACCTCCATTTACTGATCCTTCCCTGAAACTGTTTGGAGCCCCCTGGGGAGACCTGCCTCCAACTTTGAAAACCTCTGGTCTAAATCAAAGCAGCACAGGCTGAGATATCCCCAGTATATGGATGCTGGATCTTACATTTCCATCCATTTTTCATCATGCAACCAATGACATCACCAGTTTGTAACACAGGCTTTCTGTTAAAGGGCCAAGCAAAGGGTAATAGCAAAAAGTCCTCTAGAGAAACATATGTTGGAAAAATTCCAGTCTGGATTTAAGCCCCGTCACAGTACTGAAACTGCCCTTTTAAGAGTTTTTAATGATCTCCTTTTAGCTGTTGACTCTGGAAACTCTGCTGTTTTGGTGCTTTTAGATTTGACTGCTGCCTTTGATATGGTTAATCACTCCATTCTCTTATCCCGACTCGAACAGTGTGTCGGCATTAGGGGCACAGCCCTCAAATGGTTTCAGTCATTTCTGGCAGAAGTTTCTCTGTTCACCACGGTGAATTTTCTTCATCTGCTGCCCCTCTTTCTTGGGTCCCCCAAGGGTCCATATTGGGCCCCATGCTTTTTTCACTGTACATGCTGCCTTTGGGGTCCATTTTCAAAAAACACAACATCTCCTTTCATTGCTTTGCAGATGACATACAAATCTATTTACCTGTAAAATCTAATGACAAAGCTGCAACTCAGTCCTTGCTCAACTGCCTGAGAGATCTTAAAATATGGTTGAATCAGAACTTTCTCTGTCTGAATGAAAGTAAGACTGAGGTTGTTGTGTTCAGTCTACCTGGGGATTTAAGTGCTTGTATAGATGTTCTTGGTACTTTAGGAACATATAGTTGTCCATTTACCAAGAATCTAGGTGTGATCTTTGACAGTGCTTTTAAGTTTGAAAAACAGATTAGTTCTGTAGTAAAAGCCAGTTTCTTTCAGCTAAGACTGTTGGCCAAAGTCAAGCCCTACCTACCACGCAAAGACTTTGAAAGAGTAATACATGCATTTATAACGTCTCGTCTCGACTAGTATAACTCTTTGTATGTTGGAGTGGATCAGTCATCTCTCCATCGGTTACAGTTGGTCCAGAATGCGGCAGCCCGACTTCTAACAGGAACTAAAAAGCGTGAGCACATTACCCATGTTTTAGCCTCGCTCCACTGGCTTCCTGTCCGCTTTAGGATTGATTTTAAGATTTTATTGCTTGTTTTTAAAATTTTAAATGGGTTGGCACCTTCTTATTTATCAGAACTTTTACATGTACACACTCCGGTCAAAGCACTGAGGTCATCCAATCAGATGCTCCTTGATGTCCCCAGATCCAGGTTAAAAACTAAAGGTGACCAAGCCTTCTCAGTAGCTGCTCCTAATCTTTGGAGTACTTTACCTGTTCAAATAAGAAATGCCCAAACTCCTGACACTTTCAAATCCTTGCAAAAGACCTATCTTTATTCATTGGCCTTCAAACAGAGTTGAGTAGTGACATTTTTTTACTTTTTCTACTGTTGTCATGTATATTTGTTGTCTATTGTGGAAAGCACTTTGGTCAACTAGTGTTGTTTTTAAATGTGCTATATAAATAAACTTGAACTTGAACTTAAACTTGAACTTTGAAATAATTCAGCATCTCTGATTTGCAAAGAGGTCTAAAGACACTAACACACCTTTACGGCTATGCTTATTACAGTTTTTCACAGTCGCTTTGGTACATTTCTCAGATCAGAATTGAAATTCTCAAAACTACTTGTTCAGCCTCCACATCATCTCGTCACTTGTGCACATCATAAAAGCAATTTCTCATTATTTTGAACATATTGCAAATTCTTTGACACACTGAAGCAAATGATTATGTACAATTGTCTGCTGTTTCCTACATTATCAAATGGTTATGTCATGCTGATCACAATGTATTATACCAGTCTCTGTTGAATAGTCTTACATGCAAAATGGCTGAACACGTTGTCAAATCAAAGTTAAAGTCAAACTTTATTATCATTCTCCACATTCAAGTATATAGATGAACGAAATGGTTTCGTACAGACTATGGTGCATAAACAAAATAAGTGGCAACATCAAATCACAACATACTACAGTAGCAACACAGCCCTCAGACCACACAATACAATTCAATTCAGTTCAATTCAATTAGCTTTATTGGCATGAATGTGTAACAACAATATTACCAAAGCATCATACATACAACATAAGAACAATCAACCCCATACATTTCATTAAACAAGTAATTAAAGCGTAAAGTAATCAATATGTATATATATATATAGAGAGAGAGAGAGAGAGAGATCATCTATATCTGTCAATCATATTTTCTATACATGCCAATTAGACTTTTTTTTGTACATGTCTTCTTACTGTAATTGATAAAGATATCCACTATGATGTGGATGGGAATCTGTGACCTGACAGACAGGAACATCAGCCTAAGGAGTGTTTCACATGCTTACATTTCTAATTTTGTTATTTCTACCGTCGTGCTATGCAGTCAGTCCTTTCTTTTTCTTTTCTGCATCACAATGACATGGTCTGTCAACAAATTAGTACAAACAGTAAAACGTAACTATAAATCCTGTCCAATCTCCTGTAATGTTTAACTTTGTACTGTTGAAATTGATAAGAAATATTGATATAAATATAAATATTGCAGCCTTGTGCATTTTCAACCATTGTCATCAAAACATTATCCATAGTTTACATCACACACTTACAGAGTACACTGTTATATTGAACATGGACTTGTCATTCTGATGGCACTGACAAGTTCAATGACATAAAGATTTGCTTTTGAGAGATAGACGTATTTTGAGCAAGTTACGGGCTTTTGCAGGAAATCCACTGTGTTTCACTGTTTGTTTGATATGTTTCGAGAAACACGTTTTGCAAATGTTAGGGATGATTCGAGAAATCAAAGCAAGTGAGAAAAACTGTAAATGGTTTGGCAGAGCTTCTATTTTATGAATGTATTTTTCCATTTATTACAAAAGGCCCATTGATGCAGGCTCAGAAAACGCAGTTAACAAGGGAATATTTATGGGTTCTTTAAGCGATGTCTCCCATAATGTAATTGCTCTAAATACCTACCGGGAAAAGATCTCCTTGTGTGCAACTTCAGCTGCACTAACTGTGGACTGTCAGGACATAATTTAATGAGCAAGAGTAATTAATGTAAAATTATGTTCTAAATGCTTATCACCAAGATAACTGAGCATGATGACGAGAAAGAGAATGATTGGACTGGGTCATAAATTTCACAAACAACTGTTTGGGGCTTTCAGTACTCCTGCCGTTCCGATTCATGTGTCCCTCGACTCACTACAGGAAGCAGCAGAGGATAATCAGATTACCTGTTCTGAATGGGGAAAGATAATTAAATCTAACATGAGCTAACCCATTTACCAATTTATTGCCCCTGTTACTTACTGGGACACCCTTTCCAAAAGCAGAGGAATGGCTCCTAAGATCAATAAAATGGAAATCCCATTGTTTAAGATTCACATTCTTATTCTTCCTTTACTATAACTATGGAGTTACAACTGTGTTTAGATGCATGTTTATATTAGATTAGTTTTATGCTGGGACGTGATGGTGGGTAAACTCTTCCTGAACTCAGTTTATCTGTTTTTAAGTATCACTTCAGAACATTTTAGACTGACATGAATATTTATTATGTTCTCGTCATTATAAACATCATATCTGTGCTATCTGCTACAAAATACCGCCGGCCTTCTCTGACTGCATGTTTCTCTGTGTTGAATTTTTTAAGTAAGTAAAGTGCATCATCTGTAGATGTGGGTTTTGGTTTGGGGCAGTCAGAGTGGAGAGCTAAATGGATAAAGCCCTGAAGACTGTGATGAAGCTAGGAAAACAACAGACACACACACAAAACACACATTGAAACACCAAGTGTTTGAGTGACAGTGGCACAACACACCAGTATCTCAAAAGGTCTGTCTGCTCTAGATACAAAAGCTGACCCAGAATGGATGCTGATGCAGTGGTACACAATTTGCATGACCATCGCTTACTGATAAGGACACGGTAAACTGGTTGCATAGAATATAGTCTGCTTATTGTGTGTATAGTGGATAAAAAAGATCATGCTTAATAATCTCCTAGTTCCATTTTTTTAATCACACGGTGCTCTCTTCTGTTTAAATGTAGTTATCAAAAACTCTATAAAGCAGCCAGCAACCATTGGACGCTCCACTGTTCTTTACATCCTGCAGTACTGAAGTTATGGACAAAACAAACCACAGAAAATTTTGCTAATCTTCTAATTTGCCTAAATGTGTAAAGTTTGTGTTTATCTCTCAACAACATGGCTAATTACTCAACAGCAAATGTAATTAGTTACTATCACTTTCCTATTACTCCTTACTTTAATTTTCCTGTTCAACCTAACCCCATCAAAGGTGCATTTACAGTATACAACACCAAACCAAGCAGCCAGGAGGTATTTACTGACTCTTAACAGCTAACGTTAGCTTAGCCCCAGTGACTGACCACATAAAGAACTCTAGAGAAGTACCGTCCTCATCTGACAGTTTACCAACCGAATGTAGGCCAAGCTAATGGTGGCTAGTTGGCAGCTAAGAAGACATAAATAAATAAGACAACTTTCGCTTTACAGGAAGAAGTATTTATCCTGTTGTTGTAGAGGCTAACCGCCTCCCCACATTGCGATGGAAGATTTTAATGGTCTACTTTTCCTATTGGCTGGTTATGTTACTGGTTCTGCGTAGTTTTGTTTGTATTATAAGTTCTTTTGTTTGGGCCACATATATTTCCTGAAATCAGACCTAATGTACAGTGATTTGGCTGAAATAAGTGGATTTTTTTTTACTCCATGGGAATTGTTGCTCAAACATATTCTTAAAATCTGTTAGGTTTTTCTTAGGAATTTAAACTTAACTTTCTGTCATTCATTAACAGACTGTAGATAAATGCAGGACTACAACACAGTACAAAAACAGTGTTGCACACATTTATTATCTCATTATTTGAAATTTAGCACAATAGGCAAAATTAAAGAGAGGCATGACGCTCAGATAGCATGAAATGTCACAATTAGCATGCAACTTTGGCCACGCAGGGTTTGCAGGATCTCCACCCTTTCAGCACACCAAAATGTTCCCCTCGCATTGATTCGTCTGACAAAGAGCAGCTATAAAAGAAAACAACAGCAGAAGAGACAGAGAAGGGGGCATTGATTGACCCCAAGGGAAGCCATGCTCACAGATCGGGAGAAAATGCTTCCCATCAATCTGATGGAAAATTACAGTCGTGGCATTTTGACACCCATAAACAAGTCTGAACATAAACACTTCCACGTCTTCAATTTTTCCATGTCATAGAAATGATAATGAATGAATGCAGCATTCTGTAAAAGCATAAATGGAAATAATAATAATAAAAGGTTTCTAGTCCACCATATCCACTCGTTGTTAATGTAACTTCTACACAGAAGATGATGTGAATGACATCAGCAGCAGAGATGCAGTAACACTGTAGAGTAACTCTTTCTGTAAAATTAAATGGGTTCCTCTAGAGAGGCGGAGAGGCTATTTGTCTCCTAGTCCAAACAAGCTGAATCTAAGTAGGGGATCAATACTGATATCTTTAGGCCGCTAACTGCTCCACTAAATATTATTGATGTCTGGGTCTCGCTGGATTGAATTTGGGCTGCACACAGCAGTTCATCTTGATCAGCGCACACAGGGAAGATGCACTGACAGAAGTATACAAGAATTCCCCTGGAAATGTGTATATGATGTCCATAAAGCACCAAAAGACAGAAAGGTATTACGTGTTAAAGGAACTTTCAGTGTGAGTAATGAAGGAGGTTACAGAGTGTGATTGGAAAAGGCCATCACAGCCTTTAGTTTCATTTGTCCAGTGTTTGATTTGAAATGTAGAGGCTGTTGAGTTCACCGTGAATGCTTATCCAGGGCTTTAGGGTGAGCGGAGCAACTTATCACTTACCAGCCTGCCCACCTTTGACCTCACTAACCTGGTTACTTAGCAGCTGCTAATAGTTATCTGCCCTCCTAGGACTGCACATAAGAGATTTTCTTAGTTGGCTATCAGTAAATCAAAAGTGTATCATCAAGGATGTTTTGAACAGCACAGGGTTAAGGGACGAAAGAAAATCATGTGAGATGACTTGACACTGTTCAATTTGCAAAAAAAGACAGCATTGGTCACTTGTTAATGAAAACAACTTGGATACATTTGCCTGTTAGAAACAAGACAACAACCAGATTTATTTAATTAATAGATTGTGTGTGCCAAGACAGTAAAAACATGAAGAGCTGACTAAAGTCCCTAATGTTTTAAAAAATATGGATGTAGAAAATGCTTACTGTTACACAGAAGGACTTGACTGGGCCTGTAAGGTCGGGAATAATTTACTTAAGTGCTCCGTTATATCTATCCACACTAAAAGGTGAGACTGGCATTTTCAGATGTATCACTTAACACAGGGTAACTTAACAATAGGTCACTTGTCTTCCAAAACAGCCAGTCTGCCCACTTAATATGTTTTCAGATATTCCAACTCTATAGTTAAGGTCTGGTTGAGTATAGGAGAAAAAAAGTACTTTTTTAGGATTAAGGTTAACATTAGTTAATGTTAGGTAGACATCGCCATCATGGTTAAAGGATGTGGATATTGTCTCCACTTTTGGCAGCCAAAAAGCAAAAACAGAAGATCAGATTCAAATTTAACTACGTTATGTGGACAAAGTGTGAATGTGAAGAAAGCGCTCCAGTAATTGCCGAATTTATGAATAAACTCATACTTTACATTAATTCGCAATTGAAACAGGCATTATACTCTTGTTTAAGCATACTTACTCAATTGTTGTTTTATTGTTTTTTGTGCCACAGAGGCATTGGACAAAGTCTTCCAGTCAGCCAGTCTGGAGCTCGCAGACGCACTGTAATTGCTGCTCCTGCCCTTTTCCACCTGAATATGCTAACAATTCATTATTTACATGTTAGTGTAGACTATAGGTTTAAGAAGGGTTTTGAAAGGGTATTTTTCAGAATCTGCTTCAGTCCACACAGCTAGTGTTTCCTGCAAAAGGCATATAACAACTGATGGATTACCAATTGAAACTGATTAACTTCCCTCATTTCTCCGTCTCTCTCTGCAGCACTCTGATGCTGCTGCTGTAATTCCACTAATGGAGTGCTTACCATTCAGGGCCAGTTTTCAGACAGTGACTGATGCTGCTTAATTGCTGAAAAAAATAGACAGGGCTTCCTGCTAAATACAGCATAACTGCAGCTACAGAGAGGTATAGGAGCACTCATCAGGATACCAAAGACGTGTTACACTTAAGCACATCCTATTGGGTGTCACAGGATATATAAATGGTAAGTCTTCATAGGAATCTGAAGAAGGACTTTCATTTCTCATGAACACCAATGAGAAGCCATTATTTGCAACGCTATACACTTTGGAACTGGTTAAATGAAGAATAGT
>NW_024041150.1:7820148-7864310 GCF_014851395.1 Micropterus salmoides
AAGCCTTTATTTCATTCAGTATTAAGCCAATATTATTTGACTTTGACATAATTTATATGTGGTTTCAGCATTGTTTATTACTGGAATCATCCCAAAATAGTGATTATCCTTAATTTTAGTGTAACTTGTAAATGTTCACATGATAACCAAAATTAAAGCTGCAAGAGCGTTGGGCGGGCCCTCGCACTTGTAAGCGCGTCCGCGCGTGAGCCGGCCGAGTTGCATATTCTGGAGCTCTGCGGTGCGGCTGTGAATTTGCTACCGGTTATGACGCCGCATGAAGGTGCTATATGTCACTTCCTGTGTCCCCTATGTGGAGTACATAGCACTTGCCGCTATGAATATAAATCGGTATTGACGTGTAGATGTCTGGGGGTGGAGGTTTCAAGCACGTAAAGTTTGTTTCAGATGTGAGCATGTACACTGAACAATAATGTACCCAAACAATAAAATAAATTCCTTTTATATTTCCCTGCCTTGTTGTTTATGTGTACATACAGAGGAAGAATGTGAGAACAGCACACATTTCATCGTTACTGTGTGTTAGAGCATGGGAGAACAGTGGATACTTTTAATACAGCCCACACCCCTAATACTGTGTAACTATAACAAGTAGAGAACAGAAGAAAAGATGTTCTTTCTTTACAACTGTCTGCATAGCTTATTCATATTGTGTAACGAATGAAAATAAATAGGCCTACTAGGCTCCTCTCTACTTTGACATTTAAGATTAGCTTGTTTGATCCACCTTCATACACATGTGACATTACTGTACAACTTGAGAAAGGTGAGCTGTTTTCTGCTCCAGCCTGCCTAAAAGAAAAGCGTTTTTGGGATTAAATGGACTTTATTAGCTGCTGCAGTGCAGGATGAACTCAGAATAGACCCATTTCTCACCTTTTATTCTAAATCATGCAACGAAGAAGAAGAAATGCATAATAAATCCTGGGACAAAATCTAGTCCATACTGTACAGCATGTAGTCTGATGAACAAGACTTGTGTTATAGCTGACTTGGGCAGTGAAATGTTTATTTTTTTAATTCATGTGGTCATAGTTGTCCACAACTCAAATCAGAATATAAGAAGAAATGTTTTATACCACCTCAAGAAGGCTTCCTATCGAAAGGTAGGAAGGTATTTCAAATGTACAACTGCAGTACTTAAATCTAAGTAAAGTAATTTCCCTGACATTTTTGTGTTACTTTACTTTTAATAGACCATGTAAGGTTTTATACTTCCTGTGAGTATAATCCAATCAATCTTATTTTCATACTGTATATCCGTTGTGTAATTTGATAAATTGTGTTGTATGTCGTGCTCGCATCTCAGAGAAGACTCTGACTGCAACATGCGTCTTTGTAAAGAGAGAAACGGACAGAAAAAGTCTCAACTCTGCCTGTCAGCTCGCTCTGCTCCGTTAAAACTGAATTTACCATACAGAATTGAATACGAGTGCACTCCAGATTTAGCTGCAGCCAGCTGACCGTGTGCTTCTCCCTATACCGCAGTTCTGTGTCCATGCATGCAGCAAACTGAAAGCACTGTCTGTCGGAGCGTCTACGTGAAAAGAGAAGGAAGACATTGCTGGTAGTGTCTTCAGAGTTGTTAAACACCTCAGCGCACTGAAGGAAGCCATCTGACTGTGTGAGGGGCAAGATCGTTGATGTCTGCAGGCAGAGTAGGAGCTCTCCTGTCTGACTGGTCCACCAATAGCAGAGAAGATGACCCCTTGAGACACAGCCCCTCCTCATTTGCATAATGAGGCAGAAATGCATACAAAAATTTAAAAAGACAGGCAGAAATAAATACCATGGTGAAAATAAATAAGGTAAATAAATACAAAGGAAGAATAAACAGACAAAATATTACACACACATAAAAATACATTAAAAAATTAGTAATAAATAAAGTTGAATAAACAAATAAGGTAATTATAACAAAGGTGAATAAGTAAAGGCACTAATTAAAATATATACATTTATGTCTCCTTGTATAATTTAATTACTACCTACATTTATTTATTTACTTATTTTTTGTGTATTTAATTGGATGCTTATTTATTTATTGAGCATTTATTTATTTCTGTATTTATTTCTGACTGTGTCAGGATCGGTCCTCCATAGCGGGTGGGAGAGTTATCAAGCACGTAAAGTTTGGTTAGATGTGAGCATGTACACTGAAGTTACAACAACTTCCTGTGTCATGGCGAAGACTTGATCTCTGACGCCACGCCACGGACACACCCATTGACGAAAACTCGCAAATAGCACAACTTTTCATCTTCAATGCCTTTAGAAGGCACAGCACAAATTTGAAGTCGGTCGGACTAAATCCCTAGGAGGAGTTCGTTAAAGTACGAAGTGTGTAAATCATCCAAATTTGACGTAAAATTCAAAATGGCCGACTTCCTGTTGATTTTAGGGCATCGCTCCAAGAGGCTTTTTTGTGCGTCTGGACAAGATACACGTACCACAGAAAATTCGTGCACGTAGGTAAACGTGCGGCGGGGGCTGCTTCGTTAAAAGTCACTTCCTGTTGCCAGCAGGTGGCGCTATGACTGTCTGGAATGTGAGCATGTACATGTTTCAGGGCGGGACTCTCATCCTACATGTACAGTTTGGTCCAGATGTGAGCATGTACACTGAAGTTACGACAACTTCCGTGTCATGGCGAAGAGCTGATCTTTGACGCCACGCCACGGACACGCCCATTGACGAAAACTTGCAAATAGCACAACTTTTCATCTTCAATGCCTTTAGAAGGCACAGCACAAATTTGAGGTCGGTCGGACTAAATCCCTAGGAGGAGTTCGTTAAAGTACGAAGTGTGTAAATCATCCAAAATTTGACGTAAAATTCAAAATGGCCGACTTCCTGTTGATTTTAGGGCATCGCTCCAAGAGGCTTTTTTGTGCGTCTGGACAAGATACACGTACCACAGAAAATTCGTGCACGTAGGTAAAACGTGCGGCGGGGCTGCTTCGTTAAAAGTCACTTCCTGTTGCCAGCAGGTGGCGCTATGACTGTCTGTGAATGTCAGCATGTACATGTGTTCAGGGCGGGACTCTCATCCTACATGTACAGTTTGGTCCAGATGTGAGCATGTACACTGAAGTTACGACAACTTCCGTGTCATGGCGAAGAGCTGATCTTTGACGCCACGCCACGGACACGCCCATTGACGAAAACTTGCAAATAGCACAACTTTTCATCTTCAATGCCTTTAGAAGGCACAGCACAAATTTGAGGTCGGTCGGACTAAATCCCTAGGAGGAGTTCGTTAAAGTACGAAGTGTGTAAATCATCCAAAATTTGACGTAAAATTCAAAATGGCCGACTTCCTGTTGATTTTAGGCTATGGCTCCAAGAGGCTTTTTTGTGCGTCTGGACAAGATACACGTACCACAGAAAATTCGTGCACGTAGGTGAAACGTGCGGCGGGGGCTGCTTCGTTAAAGGTCACTTTCTGTTGCCAGCAGGTGGCGCTATGACTGTGGGTGAATGTCGCATGTACATGTGTTCAGGGCGGGACTCTCATCCTACATGTACAGTTTGGTCCAGATGTGAGCATGTACACTGAAGTTACAACAACTTCCTGTTTCATTGCGAATCATCGACGCCACGGACACGCCCATTGACGAAAACTCGCAAATAGCACAACTTTTCATCGTCAATGCCTTTAGAAGGCACAGCAGAAATTTGACGTCGATCCGACTAAATCCCTAGGAGGATGTTCGTTAAAGTACGAAGTGTGTAAATCATCCAAAATGGCCATAAAATTCAAAATGGCCGACTTCCTGTTGACTTTAGGCTATGGGCTTGAGGCTTTTTTGTGCGTCTTGATATACATGTCCCCAGAAAATTTCGTACATGTAGGTTGAACGTGAACGAGGGGCTAATTTTTCCAATTTTCTAGGTGGCGCTAGCGAGTCATTTTGCAACGCCCATGTGCGAAACTTGTAGAATACGAAATTTTTCACCGGTTCTGACATGTTTGCAAATTTTGGTGAGTTTTCGAGTATGTTTAGGCCATGTCATTTGGGCCTACTTTGCAGAAAAAAAAAAAAAAAAAAATTAAAGCTGCAAGCAGCGTTGGGCGGGCCCTCGCACTTGTAAGCGCGTCCGCGCGTGAGCCGGCCGAGTTGCACATTCTGGAGCTCTGCCGGTGCGGCTGTGAATTTCCTACGCGGTTCCGACGCCGCATGAAGTGCTATATGTCACTTCCTGTGTCCCCTATGTGGAGCTACATAGCACTTGCCGCTATGAATATAAATCGGTATTGACGTGTAGATGTCTGCGGGGTGGGAGAGTTATCAAGCACGTAAAGTTTGTTTCAGATGTGAGCATGTACACTGAACAATAATGTACCCAAACAATAAAATAAATTCCTTTTATATTTCCCTGCCTTGTTGTTTATGTGTACATACAGAGGAAGAATGTGAGAACAGCACACATTTCATCGTTACTGTGTGTTAGAGCATGGGAGAACAGTGGATACTTTTAATACAGCCCACACCCCTAATACTGTGTAACTATAACAAGTAGAGAACAGAAGAAAAATGTTCTTTCTTTACAACTGTCTGCATAGCTTATTCATATTGTGTAATGAATGAAAATAAATAGGCCTACTAGGCTCCTCTCTACTTTGACATTTAAGATTAGCTTGTTTGATCCACCTTCATACACATGTGACATTACTGTACAACTTGAGAAAGGTGAGTTTTTTCTGCTCCAGCCTGCCTAAAAGAAAAGCGTTTTTGGGATTAAATGGACTTTATTAGCTGCTGCAGTGCAGGATGAACTCAGAATAGACCCATTTCTCACCTTATTATTCTAAATCATGCAACGAAGAAGAAGAAATGCATAAAATCCTGGGACAAAATCTGTCCACAAATACTGTACAGCATGTAGTCTGATGAACAAGACTTGTGTTATAGCTGACTTGGGCAGTGAAATGTTTTTTTAATTCATGTGGTCATAGTTGTCCACAACTCAAATCAGAATATAAGAAGAAATGTTTTATACCACCTCAAGAAGGCTTCCTATCAGAAAGGTAGGAAGGTATTTCAAATGTACAACTGCAGTACTTAAATCTAAGTAAAGTAATTTCCCTGACATTTTTGTGTTACTTTACTTTTAATAGACCCATGTAAGAGGTTTTATACTTCCTGTGAGTATAATCCAATCAATCTTATTTTCATACTGTATATCCGTTGTGTAATTTGATAAATTGTGTTGTATGTCGTGCTCGCATCTCAGAGAAGACTCTGACTGCAACATGCGTCTTTGTAAAGAGAGAAACGGACAGAAAAAGTCTCTAACTCTGCCTGTCAGCTCGCTCTGCTCCGTTAAAACTGAATTTACCATACAGAATTGAATACGAGTGCACTCCAGATTTAGCTGCAGCCAGCTGACCGTGTGCTTCTCCCTATACCGCAGTTCTGTGTCCATGCATGCAGCAAACTGAAAGCACTGTCTGTCGGCTCTACGTGAAAAGAGAAGGAAGACATTGCTGGTAGTATTGTCTTCAGAGTTGTTAAACACCTCAGCGCACTGAAGGAAGCCATCTGACTGTGTGAGGGGCAAGATCGTTGATGTCTGCAGGCAGAGTAGGAGCTCTCCTGTCTGACTGGTCCACCAATAGCAGAGAAGATGACCCCTTGAGACACAGCCCCTCCTCATTTGCATAATGAGGCAGAAATGCATACAAAATTTAAGACAGGCAGAAATAAATACCATGGGTGAAAATAAATAAGGTAAATAAATACAAAGGAAGAATAAAACACAAAATATTAAAACACACACATAAATAAACATTAAAAAAATTAGTAATAAATAAAGTTGAATAAACAAATAAGGTAATTATAACAAAGGTGAATAAGTAAAGGCACTAATTAAAATATATACATTTATGTCTCCTTGTATAATTTAATTACTACCTACATTTATTTATTTACTTATTTTTTTGTGTATTTAATTGGATGCTTATTTATTTATTGAGCATTTATTTATTTCTGTATTTATTTCTGACTGTGTCAGGATCGGTCCTCCATAGCGGGGTGGGAGAGTTATCAAGCACGTAAAGTTTGGTTCAGATGTGAGCATGTACACTGAAGTTACAACAACTTCCTGTGTCATGGCGAAGACTTGATCTCTGACGCCACGCCACGGACACACCCATTGACGAAAACTCGCAAATAGCACAACTTTTCATCTTCAATGCCTTTAGAAGGCACAGCACAAATTTGAAGTCGGTCGGACTAAATCCCTAGGAGGAGTTCGTTAAAGTACGAAGTGTGTAAATCATCCAAAATTTGACGTAAAATTCAAAATGGCCGACTTCCTGTTGATTTTAGGGCATCGCTCCAAGAGGCTTTTTTGTGCGTCTGGACAAGATACACGTACCACAGAAAATTCGTGCACGTAGGTAAACGTGCGGCGGGGGCTGCTTCGTTAAAAGTCACTTCCTGTTGCCAGCAGGTGGCGCTATGACTGTCTGTGAATGTCAGCATGTACATGTGTTCAGGGCGGGACTCTCATCCTACATGTACAGTTTGGTCCAGATGTGAGCATGTACACTGAAGTTACGACAACTTCCGTGTCATGGCGAAGAGCTGATCTTTGACGCCACGCCACGGAAACGCCCATTGACGAAAACTTGCAAATAGCACAACTTTTCATCTTCAATGCCTTTAGAAGGCACAGCACAAATTTGAGGTCGGTCGGACTAAATCCCTAGGAGGAGTTCGTTAAAGTACGAAGTGTGTAAATCATCCAAAATTGACGTAAAATTCAAAATGGCCGACTTCCTGTTGATTTTAGGGCATCGCTCCAAGAGGCTTTTTTGTGCGTCTGGACAAGATACACGTACCACAGAAAATTCGTGCACGTAGGTAAAACGTGCGGCGGGGGCTGCTTCGTTAAAAGTCACTTCCTGTTGCCAGCAGGTGGCGCTATGACTGTCTGTGAATGTCAGCATGTACATGTGTTCAGGGCGGGACTCTCATCCTAGATGTACAGTTTGGTCCAGATGTGAGCATGTACACTGAAGTTACGACAACTTCCGTGTCATGGCGAAGAGCTGATCTTTGACGCCACGCCACGGACACGCCCATTGACGAAAACTTGCAAATAGCACAACTTTTCATCTTCAATGCCTTTAGAAGGCACAGCACAAATTTGAGGTCGGTCGGACTAAATCCCTAGGAGGAGTTCGTTAAAGTACGAAGTGTGTAAATCATCCAAAATTGACGTAAAATTCAAAATGGCCGACTTCCTGTTGATTTAGGCTATGGCTCCAAGAGGCTTTTTTGTGCGTCTGGACAAGATACACGTACCACAGAAAATTCGTGCACGTAGGTGAAACGTGCGGCGGGGGCTGCTTCGTTAAAGGTCACTTTCTGTTGCCAGCAGGTGGCGCTATGACTGTGGGTGAATGTCGGCATGTACATGTGTTCAGGGCGGGACTCTCATCCTACATGTACAGTTTGGTCCAGATGTGAGCATGTACACTGAAGTTACAACAACTTCCTGTTTCATTGCGAATCATCGACGCCACGGACACGCCCATTGACGAAAACTCGCAAATAGCACAACTTTCATCGTCAATGCCTTTAGAAGGCACAGCAGAAATTTGACGTCGATCCGACTAAATCCCTAGGAGGAGTTCGTTAAAGTACGAATGTAAATCATCCAAAAATGGCCATAAAATTCAAAATGGCCGACTTCCTGTTGACTTTAGGCTATGGGTTCTTGAGGCTTTTTTGTGCGTCTTGATACGATACATGTCCCCAGAAAATTTCGTACATGTAGGTTGAACGTGAACGAGGGGCTAATCATTTCCAATTTTCTAGGTGGCGCTAGCGAGTCATTTTGCCACGCCCATGTGCGAAACTTGTAGAATACGAAATTTTTCACCGGTTCTGACATGTTTGCAAATTTTGGTGAGTTTTCGAGTATGTTTAGGCCATGTCATTTGGGCCTACTTTGCAGAAAAAAAAAAATAAAATAAAAATAATCCGAGCAATTTCAATAGGGACCTCGCACGGTCGTGCTCGGGCCCTAAATATATTATATATATATATATATATATACAATCCGAGCAAATTCAATAGGGACCTCACACGGTCGTGCTCGGGCCCTAATGATGGATTTAGTTTGTTCAGATCAGACCGACTTTTTAAAAGTTTATTCATTTTTCCACAGATGCTCAATTTGATCCTGAAAGACCCTTGTTTGACATTTAAATCTATTTCTGACCTTCGTAGGTGTTTCTTCACAGAAACAAATGTTTTAACGCAACAAAGTTCAGTTTTAGACTAAAATTTGAATCTTTGCTCACCCTAATATTTGAGTCTTAAAACACCTTCCCTCTAACTGTGGCTTTAAAATGAGAATGTTACAAAAACAAGCAGCCACATTTTAAAATGTTCTAGAACAGGGGTATTCAATTAAAATTCAAAGAGGTCCAGTTAGAGACAATTTCACAAAGCAAAAGTCCGGAACATCAACTTCCGTTATCATTCAGTAGCCTACCATAATGTATAGCCTAGTTGCATCAACATATGTTTTTATTCAACAACTGACTGTCAAATCCATAGGCTGTATACAAAGGTCAAATCAGACACTATTTCAACAATATTGTCAATTTTCACGTCAAACTGAAAGGATAAAAAATAACTACTCTAATAATAAATTCTAAATTTAAGTAATTTAAAGGCTGCATCTAAAAAACATTTCTGTAAATGTGCATCTTAAAATAAATGATTTTATTTTATGCTCAGAGCCGTTAAAGGCTTTGACAATGCATCGGAATGCACAGATTTGATTGGCTGAGCAGCATCACATGAGACTATTGGAACACATCCAATTGGTCTGTGAGTTTCCTGGGCCGCTAAACCTACACCCTCACATCCCTTTATCCCAGAATCCTTGGCTCTTCTCTTCCTTAGGCCAATGATCATACAGCTCCCTCAGCCTCATCTTCCTCCTCTATTACAGTAAACACATTGGGTTGGTACTTACTAACATCAGATGTGTGACCCTCTATAGACTGAACTATCTGGTCAGCAGTGAGAACAGGAGGAGACTCTTCCTCCTACAGAGAACACAGAGACACAGAGGAACCATATGACCTGAACCCAAAGCCAGGATAAAGAGGTTCAGTGAATGTGGTGTTGAAGGTGTGGAGGTGGATCAGTCTGTCGAAGAAGACTCTGAAGAAAGACAGAGTGCTAGCAGGACAGTTCACATACACTGCTACTCTGTTAGAGACTGAGGGGCACGAGGAGGAGATAGATCTTTTTCTGTTATTGTGCCGGACAGAGTAACCATAATCAGAGCAGCACAGACTCCAGGACTGATTATTCCCTCCAAACACACAATCATCACTGTTTCCTCTTCTTCTTATTCTTCTGTAACTCACTGATATAAAAACACTTCCTCTCCACTCAACCTCCCAGTAACAGCGACCAGTCAGACCATTCTTACACAGCAGCTGAGCCCAAGGGTCAAACCTGTTTGGATGATCAGGATATGACTGATCCTCCATCACACATGTTGCCTTCCTGTTGTTGTCAGACAGTTTAATCTGTCTGTGTACTGTGTTTGTGTCGAGTGTGAGTTCACAGGAATCTGATGGAGAGAACGAGACACAATACAGCTGCAGTTATTGATCTATCATCTGTTCATTGACTGACACTTCGATGATGACATCAGAGATTTAAATGAGTTATGTCACAGTCTGGAGAAGGTTGAATGTGTGCTGCTTTGTTTTCCTGACTCAAATCAAAAACACACTTACACTTCCTCAGACCTGGTCTAAACCATCGGACTCCATCAGGCTCCACCCTGAAAGGAGGAGGGGGGTTAGACCAGCACATCCTCTTTCAGCATTGAACATGAATATTACATTCCTCTCATACATAGTGGTATATACTACTAATACACTTAATAGCACTTAATTTTTGCATCTGAATAATAAACCCATTTTCATGTACACACACACATTTTAACCATTTATTTAAGTCCTCTTTGTTGTGAATATTTCTTAAGGGGCTTTGTTGATGGGAACAGGGAAAGGTAAGACAGGTCTAGCTTAGAGTAATTTAGCTGACCCCATAAGTGTTAATAAAGGGAACACTAAAAATAACACATCCTAGATCTGAATGAATGAAATAATCTCATGAAATACTCCTTTCTTTACATAGTTGAATGTGCTGACAACAAAATCACACAAAAATGATCAATGGAAATCAAATCTATCAACCCATGGAGGTCTGGATTTGGAGTCACACTCAAGATCAAAGTGGAAAACCACACTACAGGCCGATCCAACTTTGATGTAATGTCCTTAAAAACAAGTCAAAATGAGGCTCAGTAGTGTGTGTGGCCTCCACGTGCCTGTATGACCTCCCTACAACGCCTGGGCATGCTCCTGATGAGGTGGCGGATGGTCTCCTGAGGGATCTCCTCCCAGACCTGGACTAAAGCGTCCGCCAACTCCTGGACAGTCTGTGGTGTAACGTGGCGTTGGTGGATGGAGCGAGACATGATGTCCCAGATGTGCTCAATTGGATTCAGGTCTGGGGAACAGGCGGGCCGGTCCATAGCATCAATGCCTTCCTCTTGCAGGAACTGCTGACACACTCCAGCCACATGAGGTCTAGCATTGTCTCGCATTAGGAGGAACCCAGGGCCAACCGCACCAGCATATGGTCTCACAAGGGGTCTGAGGATCTCATCTCGGTACCTAATGGCAGTCAGGCTACCTCTGGCGAGCACATGGAGGGCTGTGCGGCCCCCAAAGAAATGCCACCCCACACCATTACTGACCCACCACCAAACTGGTCATGCTGGAGGATGTTGCAGGCAGCAGAACGTTCTCCACGGCGTCTCCAGACTCTGTCACGTCTGTCACATGTGCTCAGTGTGAACCTGCTTTCATCTGTGAAGACCTCCACCTGTGGACGTTGGGCCCTCATACCACCCTCATGGAGTCTGTTTCTGACACATGCACATTTGTGGCCTGCTGGAGGTCATTTTGCAGGGCTCTGGCAGTGCTCCTCCTGCTCCTCCTTGCACAAAGGCGGAGGTAGCGGTCCTGCTGCTGGGTTGTTGCCCTCCTACAGTCTCCTCCACGTCTCCTGATGTACTGGCCTGTCTCCTGGTAGCGCCTCCATGCTCTGGACGCTACGCTGATAGACACAGCAATCCTTCTTGCCACAGCTCGCATTGATGTGCCATCCTGGATGAGCTGCACTACCTGAGCCACTTGTGTGGGTTGTAGACTCCGTCTCATGCTACCACTAGAGTGAAAGCACCGCCAGCATTCAAAAGTGACAAAAACATCAGCCAGGAAGCACAGGAACTGAGAAGTGGTCTGTGGTCACCACCTGCAGAACCACTCCTTTATTGGGGGGGGGGTCTTGCTAATTGCCTATAATTTCCACCTGTATTCCATTTGCACAACAGCATGTGAAATTGATTGTCAATCAGTGTTGTTTCCTAAGTGGACAGTTTGATTTCACAGGAGTGTGATTGACTTGGAGTTACATTGGGTTGATTAAGTGTTCCCTTTTTTTTTTTTTGCAGTGTATGTCCCTTAATACATAGGCAGATAACTTTAAAGCCTCAACATAAAGTTTCAGCCTTAAACTTCAGAAAAATTCTGTTCCCCATCTTCATTATACTTTCCACACAGACCTAACAGCAACAATGACATTTTGAATGTAGGATAGGGTCTGTGCCATCCTACCCTACGATTCCTCAAACAGGAAAGTCTTAAGTCAGGATGCTTCTGTGACAGCTAAATTCCTGGCATAAGATAATAGTGTTTCTTACCAAATGCAGTTAGGAAATATGTTTCTGTGATTTCAAAGATCCTAAATGTGATCCTACTCTGAGATAGGATTTTAGACAGGAAATTTCTGTTATGAGGCCCAAGGTTGATGAATACTCACCTGAGAATACCCAGTGTACAGTGTAGACTCTCCAGTGCAGCAGACAGTAACTTCAGTCCTGAATCCTGCAGGTTGTTGTTACTCAGATCCAGCTCTCTCAGACTAGAGGACTGGGAGCTGAGAATTGAGGACAGAGCCTCACAGCTTCTCTCTGAGAGGTTACAGCCGCTCAGTCTGAAGAGACAATGATGGACAAGATGACAAATAACATTTGTGTCAAACACTAATATATGATAGGTAAGGGGTAACACCCGACCAGCTCTATGTTCCAAGATGGTAATGGATGACACATTGGCAAAGAACCAGCCAATGGAAAGAGGAGGGTGGTCAGCCAATTTCGCTTTTGTGTGTTAAATATCATGAAAAATAGTCTGTGGTACTTCAGCCTGCATTGCTAAGTAACATCTAAATAGGATGTGGTTCATGAGGCTGGGCTCAGAGTTTTAAAATCCTAAAAAGGTTTGAAACCAGGAGAGAAATTTAGTGAATGTTCTCAAACTAAAGAAGAATGCGCTTCCTGCCTCTTGCTCTCTCTCACTCTGAACTGTGACTTCTCCATGTCTTTATTTTCTCTTCTGTTTAGGTCTCGTTTGCTCTCCGGTCCTCTCTCCTTTCGCCTGTAGCTGTCCCTCAGACTCAGGCTTCCAGCTTTAAAGAACAAAACTAATATAAATTATGTTCATGGAAAGTCACATGATCTAAAAACTGACTAAACACAACTGGTTTGGAAATAATATTATAAAAGAAAACATCTAATAGTTCATCTATTCATATAAATAAGAATTCAAAGGATCATCAGTTGAATCCTGACCTGAGAGTTTCCAGTGTACAGTGTGGACTCTCCAGTCCAGCAGACAGTAGCTTCAGTCTTGAATCCTGCAGGTTGTTGTCACTCAGGTCCAGCTCTCTCAGACTAGAGGACCGAGAGCTGAGAACTGAGGACAGAGCTTCACAGCTTCTCTTTGAAAGGTTACAGCCACTCAGTCTGAAGAAACAATAGTGGAAGTTATTATGTTTGTGTATTAATTATTATTTCAATATATCCATAAATCAATCTCTGTACTCGGCACATGCTTTGCTGAGACAGCACTGTCTGTACTGTTTGCCTTGTTTTGCCCACTCCAATGTATGTGTCTAGTTATCTAGCTTTGTTTAATATTTTTTATCGCTATGTGTGAACTACACAAATGTATTTGGATCATACTCATCACCGCATAGATCTGTTATAAGTTTGGTTCTGGGTTATGTTTGAGTTGTATTTTTTCCCTGTGTGTTTCTGTTTTTGCCATTGTTTTCATAAGTCTATTTGCCTCTGTTTCTTTCATGCCTTGTCCCTAGTTATTTACAGTGGGTACGGAAAGTATTCAGACCCCTTTAAATTTTTCACTCTTTGTTTCATTGCAGCCATTTTCCAAAAATCAAAAAAGTTCATTTTATTTCTCAGTAATGTACACTCAGCACCCCATCTTGACAGAAAAAAACAAATGTAGAAATTTTTGCAAATTTATTAAAAAAGAAAAACTGAAATATCACATGGTCATAAGTATTCAGACCCTTTGCTCAGTATTTAGTAGAAGCACCCTTTTGATCTAATACAGCCATGAGTCGTTTTGGGAAAGATGCAACAAGTTTTTCACATCTGGATTTGGGTATCCTCTGCCATTCCTCCTTGCAGATCCTCTCCAGTTCTGTCAGGTTGGATGGTAAACGTTGGTGGACAGCCATTTTCAGGTCTCTCCAGAGATGCTCAATTGGGTTTAAGTCAGGGCTCTGGCTGGGCCATTCAAGAACAGCCACGGAGTTGTTGTGAAGCCACTCCTTCGTTATTTTAGCGGTGTGCTTAGGGTCATTGTCTTGTTGGAAGGTAAACCTTCGGCCCAGTCTGAGGTCCAGAGCACTCTGGAAAAGGTTTTCGTCCAGGATATCCCTGTACTTGGCCGCATTCATCTTTCCCTCGATTGCAACCAGTCGTCCTGTCCCTGCAGCTGAAAACACCCCCACAGCATGATGCTGCCACCACCATGCTTCACTGTTGAGACTGTATTGGACAGGTGATGAGCAGTGCCTGGTTTCTCCACACATACCGCTTAGAATTAAGGCCAAAAAGTTCTATCTTGGTCTCATCAGACCAGAGGATCTTATTTATCACCATCTTGGAGTCCTTCAGGTGTTTTTTAGCAAACTCCATGCGGGCTTTCATGTGTCTTGCACTGAGGAGAGGCTTCCGTCGGGCCACTCTGCCATAAAGCCCCGACTGGTGGATTGCTGCAGTGATGGTTGACTTACTACAACTTTCTCCCATCTCCCGACTGCATCTCTGGAGCTCAGCCACAGTGACCTTTGGGTTCTACTTTACCTCTCTCACCAAGGCTCTTCTCCCCCGATAGCTCAGTTTGGCCGGACGGCCAGCTCTAGGAAGGGTTCTGGTCGTCCCAAACATCTTCCATTTGAGGATTATGGAGGCCACTGTGCTCTTAGGAACCTTAAGTGCAGCAGAAACTATTTTGTAACCTTGGCCAGATCTGTGCCTTGCCACAATTCTGTCTCTGAGCTCTTCAGGCAGTTCCTTTGACCTCATGATTCTCATTTGCTCTGACATGCACTGTGAGCTGTAAGGTCTTATATAGACAGGTGTGTGGCTTTCCTAATCAAGTCCAATCAGTATAATCAAACACAGCTGGACTCAAATGAAGGTGTAGAACCATCTCAAGGATGATCAGAAGAAATAGACACCACCTGAGTTAAATATGAGTGTCACGGCAAAGGGTCTGAATACTTATGACCATGTGATATTTCAGTTTTTCTTTTTTAATAAATTTGCAAAAATTTCTACATTTCTGGTTTTTTCTGTCAAGATGGGGTGCTGAGTGTACATTACTGAGAAATAAAATGAACTTTTTTGATTTTTGGAAAATGGCCGCAATGAAACAAAGAGTGAAAAATTTAAAGGGGTCTGAATACTTTCCGTACCCACTGTATGTATTGTCCATCCTTGATTATTGTTGCATGCTTTACTTCCTGTTTTATTTTGTTATCATCAGTGTCTGGTGTTCTCATCTAGCTTTGTTCTTGTTCTGTTATTTTATTTTAGTCTTGTTCATTCGATATTTAGTTTATGACCTCTACCTGTTTTTTTTTACTTTTTTTTACTTTTGTCTGTGTCTGCTTGTGTTCTTGATTATTTTGGTTTATTCTTTATTCTGTTCTGGTTTCATGGTCTGTCTCACCTGCCCTGTTAACTGTGTCTGTCTGCTGTGCCTAATTAGTCCCTCATGCCGTTCACCTGTGCACTCCCTCCCTGCTTGTTTACATGTGGATTTAAATTCTCAGTTCAGTTCTGTCCATGTTGCGTCCTTGTTGTCTGTGTTGAGTGTTCCACCCTATCCCTGCACTTTTGGATTTATCCTTGGTTTGTACCTTGTTCCTTATTTATGGATTTTCCCTGTGGATTAAGTTTTTTGTTTGGAGTTACTTTTGTTTGGCCTGCTTTATTTTGAGTTAATAAATATCTTCAATTGAACTGCATCCTCCTCTTGCCTTGCTGTTGTCTGCAATCGGGTCCACACTCCTCAGTTTCCTGCCGCTTCACTCAGCTTAACCATGACAAGTTCATTACCTGCAACAGCTATGCGTTGGTACCTAAGGTACAAAATGGATTCACATACACCGGGGGGGCATCCTCCAAATCTGGTCCTTCATGCCCCAGAATATCAAACTACCCAGTGTCCTCCCAGCTGAAATATGAATGAGGAAAAGGTGGAAGATAGGAGAGGTGCACTCCAGGCTGAGAAAATGGATATATTCCAACCAAAATGTCTAGCGGAGGGAACCTTCAAAGAGGCATGCATCATCACCCTGACCGAAACTTGGCTAACGACTGACGGCTAACAGCCAGGAGATCTAACGAACCAGTGGTATTGACACAAAGTCTGGCAAGCAACCAAAACACAGAGCTACTTATTGACTTTGAGAAGAGAGAAGTTGTGCCCAGAAGGATAGTCCCTCTTCATCAAAAAACATTTTCTTCCATAAAATATTATTAAATATAAAATAAAATGTGCTTTCATTTCTAATATGAAGAGGTATGTCTCATTTGCCTAGTGTAGTTCTACAATCTACTGGCCCCCTAAATATTGTGCAAACTTTGATGACTTTGGTGAACTGCTGTCTATAATCTGTATTGACTTTGACTGTGTATTGTTTTGATTTTAACATCCATGTTGACAACCCCCAGGACAGAGGGACTAAAGAACTGTGTTGTGTTCTTGATAATTATGGACTGACTCAACATGTGACGGAGCCTACACAAAATAAGGGGCACACTTTGGACTTGGTCATCTCCAGGGGTCTGGACATTTCCAAGGTTGTGGTGACTGATGTTTCTCTCTCTGATCATTCCTGTGTTTTCTTTGAGAGTGCTATCTGCGTGCACACAAATGTACAAACAGAGGTAATCACAACCCCCCCCCCCACACACACACACACAGATATCACTGAGAACACTAGTGAAAAATTTAGGTTTTCTCTTTGACACCCGCCCTCTCATGGGTCTCAGTCAGTGAGCTTGTAGATAATTTCAATTCTAAAATTACAAATGTTCTTGATGCCATTGCACCAGCCAAGGGGAAGGTGGTCTCTGGTAAGAGAAGATCTCCATGGAGAAATGCCACGCTGGTTAGAACTCAAAAAAGAGAGTGTCGAAAAGCTGAACGCAGGTGGCGGAAAACAAATCTCCAGGTTCATTATGACATCTATAAAGAGAGACTTCGCATTTATAATTTAGAAATGAGAAATGCAAGGCGGTCCTTCTTCTCTGACATCATCAAACACACTAATAATGCACGTGCCCTGTTTGCTACTGTCGACAGGTTGACCAACCCTCCTGTGTCTGTAGCCTCTGAACTTCTATCCACCAGGGCCTGCAATGAATCTGCTTCCCTCTTCACAGACAAAATTCAAACAATTCAGCAGTGTTCTCATGTTTCTGTACAATGTATTCCAAAAACTGTACACATATAACCCCTATTCACATTGTTGTCACAAATTACGAAATTCTGCTTCTCAGAAGGATGTATGTGTAATATCAAATAAAGATAAAGGAAACAAACAGAAAAAGAACAAAACAAAACCAAAAAGAACAACTATGTACAAATAGGGAGAGAGCATTTAAAACAGCTCAGTTACTGGGTTGTGAAAATAAAGTCCGGTCTATGGGGTATTACGTAGTTAACCCATTTTTCCCATTGTGAGGCAAAGTTTTCCAAATTGTGATTAACAAATGCTGTTATCCTCTCCATTTTGTAAATGTCCATTGTTATTTCCATCCATGCATTCAAAGTTGGGCTTTCCTGAGATAACCATTTCCTGGTGAGAGACTTTTTACTTGCCACCAGTAATACATTCATTAGATTTTTATCTTTTTTTGACCATTTTTGAGGTATATATCCAAAGAATATGGTTTTACTCTCTAGGGGTATTTTGCGTTTAAAAATAACTTGTAGTAACCTTATACATGTGTGAAATCACTTTGTTATTAGTATCTGAAATATATGCTTTTCTGAACAATTCTACAAAGCACGTACCTGCCTCAGTTGCATTTTTCATCTTCTTATTAAAGTAATGCCGCAGCTGCAGATATCGATAAAAGTCTTGTTTTTCTAATGAGTATTTCTCCTTAAGTATTTCAAAACTGAGCAGCGTTCCCTCTTTCACTGCCTGGCATAGAGCTGTTATTCCTTTATCCGCCTAATCCTGAAATCTGGCATCCAGCTTATTAGGTGTAAATCCTGAGTCATGTGCACACCACTTAAGAACTGCAATATCTCCCCCTTGTTTATATTTTTTACAACCAATTTCCATGTTTTAAGAGTCAGTTTCACCCATGGGTTGTCTAAAGTATTTATATGACTTTGTAGGTCGTCATCAGCTAAGATTGCTTGTATGGGAATGGAAGGTATTTTCTCTTTTATATCTTTCCATTGAGCATTATATGACAGATTGCACCAGTGTATCATAACTCTCATCTGTGCTGCAAAATGAAAAGGCTGTTTTGTGCTTTCTTGGCACTAAATAACTGTTTTGATGTCTTCCAGACAGGATTTCAACTACACAACAGCACTGAGACGGCTCTTGGTAAGGTCTTCAATGACATCCATTTAAACACTGACAGTGGCAGAATTTCAGTCTTAGTATTACTGGATCCCAGGGCTGCATTCGACACCGTCGACCACAACATATTACTCGAAAGTCTTGAAAACTGGGACTTTCTGGCACAGTACTAAACTGGTTTGAATCCTACTTAGAGGACAGGGACTACTTTGTGTCTATAGGTAATTACACATCTGAGCTGACAAAAATGACATGTGGAGTTCCCCAAGGCTCCATTCTGGGGCCTCTTTTGTTTAACATTTAAATGCTTCTACTGGCTCAGATTATGAAAAACAACAAAATATGTTACCATAATTATGCAGATGACACACAGATTTACATAACCATTTCACCAGGGGACTATGATCCCATACAGGCGCTGAGTAACTGTATTGAACAGGTCAACGATTGGATGTACCAGAATTTTCTTCAATTAAACAAAGATAAAACTGAAGTTACTGTTTTTGGAGCCAGGGAGGAACGATTGAAAGTCAGTGCTCAACTTCAATCTGTAATGTTAAGAACCACAAATCAAGCCAGAAATCTTGGTGTTGTCATGGACTCAGACCTGAATTTGAGGAGCCACGTTAAGACAATTACAAAGTCAGCCTACTATCACCTTAAGAATATATCACGGATTAAAGGACTTATGTCTCAGCAACACCTGGAAAAACTTATCCATGCATTTATCTTCAGCCGACTCGATTACTGTCAGTGTCTTTACAGGCTCCCTAAGATGTTTTTAGATTTTCAATGAACACTATTTACACGGTGAGAAATGAGTAGGTAATTGAGTGAAAAGATAAAGAGAGTGAGATTGAACAGAGTGAAGGAAGTGGTCTTAAATCTTGAGTGATTTGCAGGACCCTCTGTCCACCTGTAAACGTGCAGGTGGGTCCAGAGTATAACTGGATCAAAGCAGCCTGCAGACAGACATGTCCTGGTTTCTCTGTGGTGTCTGAGGCTTTTTGGGGTTTCCAGCTGATAAGTTGGGTTTGCAGCGTGTGGCCTCAGACATAACCAAACTCAGTGGACCCAAAGATTGCTATGGACCCTCGTACAGACTAGCTAGAGAGAGAGTAGATTATGGCAATGGTGTACTTTTCCGTTGATTCTCTTTTCAAAGACAAAAAATTATTGTAACTCAATTATTTGCTCAACCCCTCAGTCTGTTTTTATTTTCTCTTCTCTCTTTTCAAAATTATATTTTAATGTGTTTTTTTTTTTTAATTTTCCTATGTTGCTTTTATGTTTAATGTAAAGCACTGTGAATTGCCTCATTGTTGAAATGTGCTATATAAATAAACTGGCCTTGCTTTGCCTTGCCTTACAATTTGGCATTGGTTTGGTGTCCTTGGCTCACATGACATGGAAGCTATTGAAATAAATGATGATTTTCCCATAACACTGTTTTAACAATAGTAATTTATTGATGGTCCCTAAGCTAAGCCCCCGGTGGTTAAAAGCGAGCCATCGGAGGTGAGCTACCTGCACTTATACTGCCAACACTGGGTAAACTGAGTAAGAAGCCGTCACTGGATCATGGGTAAATATCTGTCGAATACCCGACATAAAATTAACTTCACTGCGGTCGACAACCGCGTTTGTTCTCCTCTCTCAGTGAGTCTCACGTGTGGCCACACGCAGCAAATACACAGTATGTGTTATGTAGGTAGGTTATAGGTAACAAAGTGAAAGGAATAACAGCAAGCTCATCAGATGTTTCCTAAAAATAAGTCCCGCAACTCAAATCCGAGTCAAGTCTGAAGTCTTTTGAGGACGAGTCTCAAGTCACTGTGTGTGTGACTTAAGTGCAACTCGAGTCCGAGTCTCAAACTCGAGTCCTCATCTCTCTCTCCTTTACTTCTCCACCTGTTACTTCAACATACTCACTGTGTCCAGTAGAAACACACTTACATGAATCACAAAAAACGCCTCCACTCTCCCCACCCCCAACCTCTCTGACCTCAACAGAAAAGACATTTTACAGAAAGAGTTTTATCCCCTCTGCAATAGCACTACTTCACCTCACTTTGGTGTCAATTTGTGTATAAATGTGTTGTCTATGGTTTATATTGTTAGGTATGTTCTTGTTGTTTATATGTGAGGCTATGTACAGATAGTGGAAACATATTTCCTGAAAATGACAAAGAATCCAATATAATGTACTTACAAAGCTTTGTTGGAGGCTTTGACCACTGGCAGCAGCCTCAGAAGAGCCTCCTCTGAAGCAGAGTATTTCTTCAGGTCAAACACATCCAGATCTTTTTCTGATGACAGTAAGATGAAGACCAGAGCTGACCACTGAGCAGGAGAGAGTTTATCTGTGGAGAGACTTCCTGAACTCAGGGACTGTTGGATCTGTTCCACTAGAGAACGATCATTCAGTTCGTTCAGACAGTGGAACAGATTGATGCTTCTCTCTGGAGACAGATTTCCCTCCAACTTCTTCTTGATGTACTTAACTGTGTTCTGAATGGTCTGTGAGCTACTTTCTTTCTGTCTCAGCAGGCCTTGTAGGAGAGTCTGATTGGTCTGCAGTGAAAGTCCCAGTAAGAAGCGAATAAACAAGTCCAAGTGTCCATTTGGACTCTGTAAGGCCTTGTCCACAGCACTCTGGTAGAGATGTGTGTCTCTAAATAAAAGCCACCACCAGGAGGTTGTTTGTTCTTCTGCCAGCAGATTGACACCAGAGTTGATGAAGGTCAGATGGACATGAAGAGCAGCCAGAAACTCCTGAACGGTCAGATGGACGAAGCAGAACACCTTGTCCTGGTACAGCCCTCTCTCCTCTTTAAAGATCTGTGTGAACACTCCTGAGTACACTGAGGCTGCTCTGATATCGATGCCACACTCTGTCAGGTCTGATTCATAGAAGATCAGGTTGCCTTTCTGCAGCTGCTCAAAAGCCAGTTTTCCCAGAGACTCAATCATCTTCCTGCTCTCTGGACTCCAGTGTGGATCTGTCTCAGCTCCTTTATAATACTTGATGTTATTCAGTTTGGACTGAACCACCAGGAAGTGGATGTACATCTCAGTCAGGGTCTTGGGCAGCTCTCTACCCTCTCTGGTTTTCAACACCTCCTCCAGAACTGTAGCAGTGATCCAGCAGAAGACTGGGATGTGGCACATGATGTGGAGGCTTCGTGATGTCTTGATGTGGGAAAATGATGCTGCTGGCCTGCTCCTCATCTCTGAACCTCTTCCTGAAGTACTCCTCCTTCTGTGGGTCAGTGAACCCTCTGACCTCTGTCACCATGTCAACACACTCAGGAGGGATCCGATTGGCTGCTGCAGGTCGTGTGGTTATCCAGAGGTAAGCAGAGGGAAGCAGGTTCCCCCTGATGAGGTTTGTCAGCAGCACATCCACTGAGGTGGACTCTGTAACATCAGTCAGGACCTCATTGTTGTGGAAGTCCAGAGGAAGTCGACACTCATCCAGACCGTCAAAGATGAACACAACCTGGAACTCTTCAAATCTGTAGATTCCTTCTGCTTTGGTTTCAGTAAAGAAGTGATGAACAAGTTCCACCAAGCTGTACTTTTTCTCTTTCAGCACATTCAGCTCTCTGAAAGTGAATGGAAATGTGAAGTGTATGTCCTGGTTGGCTTTGTCTTCAGCCCAGTCCAGAGTGAACTTCTGTGTTAAGACTGTTTTCCCAATGCCAGCCACTCCCTTTGTCATCACTGTTCTGATTGGTTCATCTCTTCCAGGTGAGGGTTTAAAGATGTCTTCTTGTCTGATGGTTGTTTCTGGTCTGTCTGGTTTCCTGGATGCTGTTTCAATCTGTCTGACCTCATGTTCATCATTGACCTCTGCAGTCCCTCCCTCTGTGATGTAGAGCTCTGTGTAGATCTGGTTCAGAAGGGTTGGGTTTCCTGCTTTAGCAATCCCCTCAAACACACACTGGAACTTCTTCTTCAGCTTAGATTTAAATTTATGCTGACAAACTGCAAAAGGATTTCCTGAATGAACACACAACAAAGATCATCAGAGTTGGAAGTTAGCATGTCTTGGTGAACCAGTTTGGTCTTTATCTGACATTTGCATCTCGTGCAGACTGAACACACTTTTGGCAGTAAAGAAGTGTGCTGCCCCTGATTCTATAGATGCTCAGGGCTTCTACAGCATTCATCACAACACAAATTGAGTATGAAATTGAAAACATTTTCACACTGGTCATACTGGTCTAAGAATGACAAAAGAAGGCACAGTAAGGTTTACAAGTAAAGTATAGTAACTTATTGACATTTGTCACATTTTTGTCAGTACACCTCAGCTGTACTTAACAAAAATTCCTAGTATTATAATTTATAATGTAACATGACCTGGCCCCATGTTTACTGAAGAAAAGTGTTGGATGAATCAACCAAGCTGCCTAGCAGCTGTAGCTGCAGTAGTGACAGTGTTAGCTGCAGGTCTGATGGTGCATTTTTAAGACTAGATTTTTAAGGAAGACCATATCTCCTGACTTCAGTATGTTGTAGCACACATTTGTATTACACTTTATTGCATGCTTTAGTTTAATAGCAAATACAGCAATGTTTAGATAGTCATACATTTTGATAGCACTGATGTATTTCTGATGGTTGACTTTGTAACCATGAAATATCTCGTTTTGATTTAGCTGCCACTGAACAAACACAGAAACTTCCAGCAGGTCAGAGTACTTTCAGCCTAAACAATCCCAGAGACTGTCATTTACTCAAGGCATAAAATACCACATGAATAATAAAACCATTCACATTTACTCATTGACATTATCTCCCAGTGTCTAAAACCAAGGAAAGAAAGAAGAATCAAATCATCACCTTCATGCCTACAGAATGTCCTCTCAAACACCAATGATTGATAACTTAAACCTTAATTACTTATACTAAAGATCAGGGACCTCATTTATCAATGGTACATATGCACAAAATGGAGCTGGAAACGTGCATTTGCCACTTCCCACGCAAAGGTTGGTTATAATCTTTAAAAAAACTAACGTGACCGGAGAATGTGCCAACTATAAGCCATGCACATAAACTGGAGAAATGAGAAATGGGGACTCACGTGGCAGAAGGATAAAACATTTGAAATGGATACTGTTGAGTACAATAAATCGAAATATTACCTCTGAGTATTATAGGCCAATAAAACTTTTAAAATAAAATTATTAGCTCACCAAACAGATAAAAGCCTTCCAACTAAACAAACACCTGATTGATTTTCCCTGAAGTTCGCATTAAAAAACATAATTTAAGATAATTTGCAGCGCGCACAAAAAGAACCATGATTCTGGATAATTAACACAAAATGAAGAAATCTGTTTTTGCATAAGAATGCAGTGCAATTTTTTCTCATAATTAAGGTGAACAGTATAAATTACATTTAAATTAATGCCGTTTTCGATGCCATGGTCCAGCAAATACAAGTTCATATTTTCATATTATCACGTGACCCAGACGTGGACAAAATTGTTGGTACCCTTCCGTTAAAGAAAGAAAAACCCACAATGGTCCCTGAACTAACTTTTTGCTTTTGAGTTTTGGTTCAGCAGAAAAAACTAATGAAACTGGCCTGCACAAAAATGATGGTACCCTTAATTTAATATTTTGTTTTCAGGTTTTTAGGGTGCCTTCTCCAGACTGCATGTTTAACCTCCTTCCACACATGTTCAATAGGATTTAGATCAGGACTCATAAAAGGCCACTTCAGAATAGCCCAATGTTTTGCTCTTAGCCTTTTTTGGTGTTTTTAGTTGTGTTAGTTGTTTTGGATCATTATCCTGTTGGAGGACCAATGACCTGCAACTGAGACCAAGATTCCTGAAACTGGGTAGCACATTTTGCTCCAGAATGACTTGATAGTCTTTAGATGTCATTGTACCCTGTACAGATTCAAGTGACCCTGTGCCAGATGCAGCAAAGCAGCCCCAAAACATAACCGAGCCTCCTCCATGCTTCACAGCAGGTACGGTGTTCTTTTCTTTGTGACTTGCCAAACAGCTCCAGTTTTGTCTCATCTGTCCAAAGGACATTCTCAAGAAGCTTTGTGGCTTGTCAATATACTTTTTTTTTGCAATTTCCAGTCTCGTTTTTATATGATTTGTTTTCAGCTGTGGTGTCTCCAATTATACTCTTGCAACCACGTCTAGGGAGGTTGGCTACAGTCCTGTTGACCTTAAACTTCTGAATAATATGTGCAACTGTCACAGGAACATCATGCTGCTTGGAGATGGTCTTATAGCCTTTACCTTTGAAATGCTTGTCTATAATTGTCTTTCTAATCTCCCGAGACAGCTCTTTCCTTAGCTTTCTGTAGTCTATGATCAGTGTGGTACACACCATGATACCAAACAGCACAGTGAATACTTTACAGCCTTTAAATAGGCCGACTGACTGATGATTCTAATTGCAGGACACACCTTAGTTTAACTTGTCTCTATTGTCAGATTAGTTTCAATCTTTTTTAGGGGTACCATCATTTTTGTACAGGCCTTTCTTTGTTTATAAGACAATAATTCCGTTGAACAACAATTCAAAAGGAATGTCTAATTTTCATCAGTTCATTTTCAGTAAATTGTTATTTATTTATTCAGGGACCATTGTGGGTTTTTCTTTCTTTAATGGAAGGGTACCAACAATTTCGTCCACGTCTGTATGTGTCTCCCTGCTTGAAAATACAAAAAAAGGTTTACCAACCTTCTGGTCCTGAGATGGTGTCTGGCAGACTCTGCACCAGGTCCTTCCTGGGTATCTCCAGTAAAACCTTCTTAGTCACCTCCAGAGCTCCATGAAGGTTATAGGTGTTTACCATTAGATCCACTGTTTTTAACCTGATTGTGTTCTCAAGTTCGGACTCTTTGATGGTTTGGTAGCCTTGCAGGATGTCAGGCTGCTTCAGACACCATTTGAACTTCTTGAATTGCCCCTCGGTCAAATTCTCCAAAGTCTTCAAAACAAAATTTGCTGTCATCGTGGCTCCCTGCTAAAATCAGGCAATATTGTCAACCTGAAGGAAAACTGTAACACAAATGCATCAGAGCAGCAACAGGAGCTCTGATTATACACTGCTCAAAAAAATAAAGGGAACACTTAAACAACACAATGTAACTCCAAGTCAATCACACTCCTGTGAAATCAAACTGTCCACTTAGGAAGCAGCACTGATTGGCAATCAATTTCACATGCTGTTGTGCAAATGGAATAGACAACAGGTGGAAATTATAGGCAATTAGCAAGACCCCCCCAATAAAGGAGTGGTTCTGCAGGTGGTGACCACACTTCTCAGTTCCTGTGCTTCCTGGCTGAGGTTTTGGCGGTGCTTTCACTCTAGTGGTAGCATGAGACGGAGTCTACAACCCACACAAGTGGCTCAGGTAGTGCAGCTCATCCAGGATGGCACATCAATGCGAGCTGTGGCAAGAAGGATATGCTGCCTGCAACATCCTCCAGCATGACCGCTTGGCGGTGGGTCAGTAATGGTGTGGGGTGGCATTTCTTTGGGGGCCGCACAGCCCTCCATGTGCTCGCCAGAGGTAGCCTGACTGCCATTAGGTACCGAGATGAGATCCTCAGACCCCTTGTGAGACCATATGCTGGTGCGGTTGGCCCTGGGTTCCTCCTAATGCGAGACAATGCTAGACCTCATGTGGCTGGAGTGTGTCAGCAGTTCCTGCAAGAGGAAGGCATTGATGCTATGGACCGGCCCGCCTGTTCCCCAGACCTGAATCCAATTGAGCACATCTGGGACATCATGTCTCGCTCCATCCACCAACGCCACGTTGCACCACAGACTGTCCAGGAGTTGGCGGATACTTTAGTCCAGGTCTGGGAGAAGATCCCTCAGGAGACCATCCGCCACCTCATCAGGAGCCCAGGTGTTGTAGGGAGGTCATACAGGCATGTGGAGGCCACACACACTACTGAGCCTCATTTTGACTTGTTTTAAGGACATTACATCAAAGTTGGATCGGCCTGTAGTGTGGTTTTCCACTTTGATTTTGAGTGTGACTCCAAATCCAGACCTCCATGGGTTGATAGATTTGATTTCCAATTTTTGTGTGATTTTGTTGTCAGCACATTCAACTATGTAAAGAAAGGAGTATTTCATGAGATTATTTCATTCATTCAGATCTAGGAGGTGCTATTTTAGTGTTCCCTTTATTTTTTTGAGCAGTGTATTATACTTATATATATGTGTGTGTGTGTGTGTATTTATACATATATATATATAAAATGATAGTAGAGTAGGAGCTGTGTTTAGTTTGAAGTGGTAGTGAGGTGGACATTGCCGACAATTTCTGTTATAGGAGCCATTTTTGAGAAAGCGCCACTAAATGGAAACTGTAATTGATATTGACTGATAATTATTTTTTTCATTCATTCAAGGAGTCCCATTTTCAGCTTTTGTTCCACCAGCTTTTATATCTTGAAAATAAAGGCTGTGCTGTGGGAGTTTTTTCTCTGTTTGTACTCGATGGTTGTTTCTATTTAAGTTGGTAAAATAAGTTTATTGTATTACCCCATTTTGTCATTGCAGTCTTCTTGCACCTCTTACATATTGTCATGGTTTGTTGTAACCAAACCACTTCCACACTACCGAAGATGTTCCCCTTTTTGTAACTAACTCCTCCACCGTGGATCCGGTATCAATACCTTCGCTTTCAGCCATGTGTCATACGATTACATGCTTTCGGTGGTTTCTTCTCTGTCCTGTGTCAATTTCCTGCATGATTGCTGTGACCAATATTCAGAGTGCTTATTATTACTTGCTCTTTCTGTTTTCTTCCCCAACTTCTTAATAAGCCCACTTTGTTTTATAGGGAGTGTGCATCTCTATCACCGAGGCCAGCAACATGCATCTTGATTCTTTGCCAATGATCCGATACATTAAAGAGACATATCAAGCAACTACCGATGTGGTACGATAAGATTTTATTCAACACTGTGATTCAATGCTATACAATGCAAAAGAATAAGCATAAGCTATGCAATTCAACAAGGTACAAAGAATATTTTTTTTTTTGGATTAAAGGGGCTATATGCAAGTTTTTCAATGAAATTAATCAAATTTTCATTGCCTTATTGTTAATGGGCTCAAAACTCACTTGTAAATGAAGCACACGCCTGTTTTCTCTGTTGCTTGCATCAGCCACTATTCTGCTTTTAATGTGAGGTCTCCGGGTCGGATTCAGCCCTGTGCGCGCTCCTTTCTCGTACTACAGCGACAACACGGCAGCTAAAAACATGCAGTCCACTAACACCATAAAACAACCAGCTCACAAAACACAGGCTCCACGTAAGGATATAAACCAACAATAAAGGTTTATGTGCTTAAGTCCATCAGACCAAACAGGTTCAGATAATGTCAAGTAAGAACAAAGTGATTAGTAAAGCTGGAGAAACACAGAGAAAGTCCGACATCGGATCGAAGGTCACGGGCATTCAATGTTGGTTTTCGGCCTTGCTGCTTACGTGCAGATATTTCTCCGACATTAATGTGTAGAGGATATTACCCCATGGGATCAGAAACACTTCAGGAAACCAGAGTCAGTTAACACAGTTTGTCGCCACATCAACAAATGCAAGTTAAAACTCTTACCATGCAAAGTGAAAGCCACATATCAACAACACCCAGAAACACTGCCGACTTCTCTGGGCCTGAGCTCCTCTGAGATGGACTGATGCAAAGTGGAGAAGTGAGCTGTGGTATGACGAATCCACATTTAAATTGTATTTGGACATTATGGACGTCGTGTACTCCGGGCCAAAGAGGAAAAGGACCATCCGGATTGTTATCAGCACAAAGTTTAAAGCCAGCATCTGTGATGGTATGGGGTGTGTTAGTGCCCATGGCATGGATAACTTGCACATCTGTGAAGCACCATTAATGATGAAAGGTACATACAGGTTTTGGAGCAACATATGCTGCCATCCAAGCAATGTCTTTTTCAGGGACCCTGTTTATTTCAGCAAGACAATGCCAAGCCACATTCTGCACGTGTTACAACAGCGTGGCTTCGTGGTAGAAGAGTCTACTAGACTGGCCCACCTGCAGTCTAGACCTGTCTCCCATCAGAAATGTGTGGCGCATTATGATGCGCAAAATACATCAACGGAGACCCCAGACTGTTGAGCAACTGAAGCTGTGAATCAAGCAAGAATGGCAAAGAATTCCACCTACAAAGCTTCAACAATTAGTGTCCTCAGTTCCCAAAAGCTTAGTGAGTGTTGTTAAAAGGAAAGGCAGTAAACTTGCCTCTGTTCCAGCTTTTTGGGAACGTGTTGCAGGCATCTAATTCAAAGTGAGTGAATATTTGCAAAACACAATAAAGTTTATCAGCTTGAACATTATATATCTTGTCTTTGTAGTGTATTAAATTGAACATAGGATGAAAAGGATTTGCAAATCATTGTATTATGGTTTTATTTACATTTTACACAACGTCCCAACTTCATTGGAATTGGGGTTGTAAGTTTATTTCAATTCCATTTTATGTATATAGTGCCAAATCACAACACCAGTTATCTCACAATGTGCATTAATTTGATGTTTCCATTCAAATAACGTTAGCCTACAACAGTGGCACAATGCCGTTGCTGTTGGAACAGACAGAGTTCAGACACTTGTCCATTCTGAGTCGGCCAGCTAATGTTAGCTTGTTAGCAGCATGTCAGAGCCGGAGGTGGTGAGGGTTGTGAATTGCAACCATCGGTCCAGTGTACCACTGCCCCCTAACCTTTCAAAGAGCCTAGGACAACTATGGTGGCTGACACACCACAAAAGGTGTCTCTTCTGAGAGTGGACAGTCAAGAAATCAAGTTTCTTTTGGTATATTTATTTTGAAATTATATTTATTTAATTATTCAGTAAAACTGTATGTCAGTTTGATAGCAGTTACTCACATAATCACTTCCTCTTTAGTGGTTTTGCCTACAACATAAAAGCATGAGAAGCTTGTTTACTGTAATGTTGTATTTGGAGTAGAACTCAGCTTTTACTTTGTTAAATTCTGAACGACATTAAGTCAGAAAATGGGATTCCCCTAAATGTCCTCTGCCTGGAACAGCCTGCCCGAGGAAATCAGGTCGGCTGAGTCAGTGAACTCTTTTAAGTCCCTTCTTAAAACATACTTTTATAGGAGAGCCTTTCCCGATCTTATTTGACTTTATTTTATCCCTTTTATTTTATTCTATTTTACTAATTTTATATTTATCTTAAACGTGTATTTTAGTCTTTTCAATGTTTTCTTGCTTTTATCTTGTATTGTTTTTGTATTATTGTCTCTTGGGTATTATTGTCTTTACACTTGTTAAAGCACTTTGTAACTTGTTTTTAAAAAGTGCTCTACAAATAAAGATTATTATTATTATTATTATTATTTCTGTCCACAGATCCTCAGAAATATTACTCACTGGACTTTTAAACGAGTCAGTTAAAACCTTCAAAAGTCAACATGAAACATAAAAACAAAACAATCAGCAGAAATATAGCGTAGAAAGCTATGAGAAAAATAAATCAACTAAATTATCGTTAAACATTAGACAAGCAATTAAATTGAATTTCACATAAAGGGCCCCATATTTCATTACTGTGTTATACAAAAACAGAAATCCACAGTTGAGTTCTTATATTTAGATGTTTAAAATCATATTAGAAAGCCTCTGTAATTCCATTTAGCAACCACGAGGTTACAGGTTTATTGTTGATCATGTAACCTTACAGTTTTATTTAGTTATAACGTTACACTGGTTTGAGAGTCTGCAGGGTGTGTTTACTTACAGTAGTTTAAGCTGTCACTGATTGCATTGCACATTATGGTTGTTCTCTGTAAGTTAAAAAACAGGTTACAGCTTTATTGTTAACCATGTAAATTTACAGTTTTATTTAGTTAACTTTACACTAGGTTTGAAAATCAACAGGGTTTGTTCACTTACAGTAGTTTATAAGCTGTCATTAATTGTAGACGCATTGTACATTAGGCTACATGGTTGTGCTCTTTAAGTTAAAAACAGACAGGTTTATTGTTGATTATGCAACATAACAGTTTTATTTAGTTAACATTACACTGGGTTTAAGAGTATGGGGAGTGTTTTGACTTACAGTATTTAATAAGCCGTCAATAATTGCATTGTACATTACATGGTTGTGCTCTGTAAATGAAAAACAGGTTACAGTTACAGAATTCCTCATAGTTATGCAGTTTTTTAGCAACCCGGATCGAACGCAGCAGGTGTCCCTCGTAGTAACCACGAGGGACTTGAGACTTGACTTGGACTGTTGCTCAAAGACTTGAGACTTGACTTGGACTCTTGCTCAAAGACTTGTGAGCATCTCTGCGACAAGATAACATTTTCACAGCAACATTTAAACATCTCCATAGCTGTAGTTTTTACAGAAACTCAGACAGACATCAGCTGTGTGTGTGGTAGTCTTGGTAAGATGGCTACCTGATAAAAGAGCAGAGTAACATGCTGTTAGCGATGTACGACAGCATTTTCCGACACTGTTTTCCAGCGGACTTAGCATGCTAGCGTTGGCATGCTAGCGTTAGCCTTCTGTCTGAAGGCAGACCTCATTAAAAACTTCAGTTAGCGAACTCAAATCACAGCAGGACTCACACAGGACAAGTCGGATATTACATAGAACAGAACTCAGCAGTTTGGTACCGTTCAAGTTACAATTAATAACTTTTATAAACCTTTATTGACAAAGCACAGCTCAAACAGCAACTTACCCTCTGTTCATTGTAAAGGACCTACATCATGCTGACCACGTCCGCCCACCCCCCACAACTTCACCTCCAATACCAAACAATTTGAATTTAGAAATATCAGAAAGAGCATTTATATGTTCAAAAGATTGCTGCATTGAAGAAGGATAAAATAAATCTTCTGCTTCTTCTTGTTCTTCTGGAATATTATTAGCCATTGGCAAATAATAACAATTGGCAAAGACTAGCCCTTATTTTGTAATACATAAACAAATAAATAAAATAAACTCATCCTCTCAATCATATTGTTTAGTCTAAGATACTGAAAAACAATTCACCTTATTAATTTATTATTATTATGATACCAAAGTGTACTTTCATTCTGAGGTTTTGAACCAGCTGCCTTCTTTTTCCTCATGCTTCTTACAACATGCTCTACTGTTTCTTCATGCCCACAGTAGTCACAACAGCCTGAGTTATCGTTGCCCAATTTGAATTATGTGCTGTTTAGTTCCAAATCTATCTATCTCAAATAGTGTGTCCAAATCTAAGTCTTGATATGATTGTTTGATCTCACCTGTTCCATCCTGCACATCTCATTTCTCCAACTTTCCTTTGCACTCTGTAAAACCACCTCCATTTACTTTTGCCACCTTTCATTCTATTTTTAGTAATGCTAAGCTTCAACCATTTCATTGTGTTCTGATGTGGAGTTTTTGCTTGATTTTAAATAGCCAAACTTTTAAAACACCCCCTCCCTACCCCCATCTGGGCCAGTAACCACACCTTATGGGCCAGTCAATCAAGGCATATACCAATCGATTTTCAACTGCAGATTGTTGTCTTTATTGTAACACTACGTGGTTTATCACCCAAATTATTTATTAATTAGCATCTGCCTAAGGCTCTAGAAGGACAAAGATTAGTATTTGTAACATTTTTGCGAATATTTAGAAAACAAGGGCCTTACCAAAGTGTCACTGAAGAAGCATTGGACAAGAAGGATCAGAAAAATCAAAAGCCTCCATCCAGAAAGAAGAAGAAAGAAGTTTAGAAAAAGATGCCAAATCTAAAACCTGCCACACAGTCTAAAATCCCAAAACTCTCAGAACTTTATCCTTGTTTCCGTTTTGTACGCCTGTAGGGGCAGGGTGTTCTGTTCTATACATGGTAAAAACTTGTATTCATAGCTTTCATTGGTTATACAGAGTATGCTTGCATGATATACGTAAGCAGCTGATTTTTAACAAATGCTTCTTATTGGTTGGAAAAAGGATGTGGTTTCATCATCTCGGGTATTTATCTTCCTCTTTAGTGTTTTTTTATTAAACATGCAACAGATTGGGTTAAGAAAAAAGGTTTTAGTTCACAAAGTGAAGGTAAACGGCAAACAGGAAGGAAACAGACTGAAGTGGTTCAACCCACAAACTGGGTACATGCAGACTAACACGAGCTGTTCTCTGTGATCCATATCCAGAAACATAGAGACTCTGCAAGCACATTAGCAGATTTGTCATGGCCAGTCAGACATCCTCATCTTATCTCTGAGCTCTGGTCCTTGTGTCATGTTCCCTGCACAGAGTGCTTTTAGAGGGAGAGACTCCCTCCTCTCTGTCCTCACACTGATTCATAGCAGGGCCCAGATCTTCACACAAACACAACAACCTGTTGCTCATCATTCCTCTAAGTCACTTGACTCAACACTAATCACACTCATCTGACAGTTTCCATGGGGAAATGTACAATGTAAGGAAAGTCCGTAAATATACAGACCAATGTACTGTGTAAATCGGTGTAAATATGAAGGAATTCTCCATAAGTGACTTTTGACAGGTATTTTGCCTGTATTTTTAATGACACAGTGCATTGTGGGAACAAGACCCCCCGCTTGGCTGTAAAGGTAAACGGTAGCAGTGGCCAACACACAGGCTTTCATTCTGATTTTGCGGCAGTGGAGAAACCTTTCTTACACATCTGTGGTAAAAATTAAGAATTTAACTGCTCTAAATTAAATTATTTATGTTAAAAACTTACGGTACGGTTTTAACGTTAGTGTGAAAGAGTTAACGTTAGATAAGCTGATGATATTTTGCAGTCATTTTACGCTAACATAGCTTTGTATTTTATTTATACCACTGTGTTCCATTAGTTGATGTCCTGCAGTTATAATGTCAGCATATGTTTCAGCCTCAGGCGGTCCACTGAAGGACCAATAGGTAACGTTAGCCATCTGTTTTGGGGTGCTAAGTTGGGCCTTCTAGTGAACGCTGGTTAGCAAGATAATGGGCTAACGTTAATAGTTGTCATAGCAACTGGCCAGATATTATAATAATAATAATAAATTTAATTTGTATAGCGCTTTTCACAAACTCAAAGTCGCTTTACAGAGCAGATAAAGAAACATGACAAAAAATAAATAAATAAATAAAAACAGCTAGGGATAGGCAGAGGAGAAGAGATGGGTCTTAAGGCGGGACTGGAAAATGGTGAGGGACTCAGAGGTGCGGATATCTCATGGGGGAGGGAGTTCCAGAGCCTGGGAGCTGCCCTGGAAAAGGCTCTTTCCCCAAGACTGCTGAGCTTGGACTTGGGGACGTAGAGGAGACCGGCTGAGGTGGATTTGAGGGACCGCAAAGGTTGGAAGGGGGAGAGGAGGACAGTGAGGTATGAAGGGGCCAGGTGGTGAATGGCTTTGTAGGTGTGGACCAGGTAGGAACGGAGCCAGGTGAGTGCATTACCTTCGACCAAGGTCTTGGAGTCTGGTGAGCAGGATGTTATGGCTCACAGTATCGAAGGCTGCACTCAGATCAAGAAGAATAAGGATATTGAGGGAACCAGTGTGAGCAGAAGTGTGGAGGTCATTGAAGACTTTGAGAAGAGCAGTTTTTGTACTGTGGAGGGGGCAAAAACCAGATTGGAAGGGTTCAAATTGGTTATTGGCATGGAGATGAGTGTATAATTGTGAGGCGTTTATACGTTCGAGGGTTTTAGACAGAAAGGGGAGGTTGGATATTGGGCGGTAGTTATTAAGGGAAGCGGGCTCCAGACCAGGTTTTTTTAAGGACTGGGGTGACAGCGGCAGTTTTGAAAGCAGAGGGGACAGTTCCAAGGGACAGTGAGGAGTTGAAGAGGTTAGTGAGGTAGGGGGAAAAGACGGGGAGGCATGACTTCATGAGAGGAGTATGGAGGGAGTCAAGTGAGCAGGTAGTGGGTTTGGAAGAGCTGATGAGTTTAGAGATTTCAGCTTCGTTGGTGGCCCAGCCGACTCTTGTTCCTCGTGCTCCATCAGTGGTCCGACCGGCACTTGCTTCGCCGGTGGTCCGATCGACTCCTGTTCCCTCGTCGGTGGTCCGACCAACACCAGCTTCGTTGGTGGCCCAGCCGGTTCCAGCTCCTCATGTCCGGTCCATGGTCCCCAGCCCAGCTGTCCAGTCGGTGGTCAGACCGACTCCAGCACCTCGTGTCCGGTCCATGGTCCTCAGCCCAGTTTTCTCATCGGTCCAACCAACACCATCTCTTTTGGTGGTCCAGCCGATTCTTGTTTCTGGTGCTCCGTCGGAGGATCGACCGACTCCAGCTCCTCGTATCCGGTCCGTGGTCCTCAGCCCAGCAGCTCGGTCCGTGGTCCTCAGCTGTGCTCTGCCACCGGAGATCCCAGGCTCCCTACGGCGGTCCCCGGCCCGACCTTTGGAGAAGCCTCGCCTTCTTCGGCCTCTGGTGGGTCCCTTTCGTCATCTGCAACCCCTGCTGAGACCTTTGGAGAGATCTCGCCTTCATCGCCGGCCTTCAGGGAGGATTCGCCACTTTTGCCGGTCCCCCACTTGGCCTCCAGTGGGTTTCCAGCCTCTTTGTTGGCCTTCCTGCCAACAGTCCGGCCTCCAGGGCCATACTCCGGGACGGCCACCTGAACTCTGTGGACCCTCTGGTCCTCCCGCCCAGTTGGGTCGGCCTCCCAGGCAACCTCCTGAACGTTGTTGCCTCCCTGTTCTGCCCGGCCTGTTGGGTCGTCCTCCGGGACGGCCTCCCGAACTCTGTTTCCTGCCTGGTTTGCCTGGCCTCATGGGTCGTCCCATGGGACGCCCACCTGAACTGTGTTTTGCCCTCCTGGTCTGCTGTGTCGACCTCCGGGTCTGCCCCCTGAACCTTTGTCCACCTCTGGCCGCCTTGGTTGGCCTCCTGAACTGCCTTGCCCTGCCGGTATTTGGCCCTTTGAGACTTTTTGTTTTGTTTTTCTGGCCCTGCGCCTGGCCTCCCTCCGCCCACCCTGGGCCAGCTTGACCTGTTTGGGTTTTTTTGTTTGTGATGTTTCGTTTTAGGACGTCAGGGGCCGTCTTTTTGAGGGGGGGGGGGGGGGGGGGTGTACTGTCACACTCTGCCTGTCTGCCTTGCACTTTTGTGTTTAGTTAGCGTTATTTTGGTCTGTTGGGTTTTGGGGGTCTGTCTTGTCTTTCGTCTAGTGTTCGGTAACCCTGGTCATGTCTGTTACCCCTCTCTCTCTCTTTCTCTCTCTCTCTCTCTACACACACCTGTGCCTCGTTATATACCTGGTGTTTCTGGCTTGTCTTTGTCGGGTCATTGTACAGTGGGTACAGAAAGTATTCAGACCCCTTTAAATTTTTCACTCTTTGTTTCATTGCAGCCATTTTCCAAAAATCTAAAAAGTTCATTTTATTTCTCAGTAATGTACACTCAGCACCCCATCTTGACAGAAAAAAACAGAAATGTAGATATTAAAAAAGAAAAACTGAAATATCACATGGTCATAAGTATTCAGACCCTTTGCTCAGTATTTAGTAGAAGCACCCTTTTGATCTAATACAGCCATGAGTCGCTTTGGGAAAGATGCAACAAGTTTTTCACATCTGGATTTGGGTATCCTCTGCCATTCCTCCTTGCAGATCCTCTCCAGTTCTGTCAGGTTGGATGGTAAACGTTGGTGGACAGCCATTTTCAGGTCTCTCCAGAGATGCTCAATTGGGTTTAAGTCAGGGCTCTGGCTGGGCCATTCAAGAACAGCCACGGAGTTGTTGTGAAGCCACTCCTTCGTTATTTTAGCGGTGTGCTTAGGGTCATTGTCTTGATGGAAGGTAAACCTTCGGCCCAGTCTGAGGTCCAGAGCACTCTGGAAAAGGTTTTCGTCCAGGATATCCCTGTACTTGGCCGCATTCATCTTTCCCTCGATGCAACCAGTCGTCCTGTCCCTGCAGCTGAAAAACACCCCCACAGCATGATGCTGCCACCACCATGCTTCACTGTTGAGACTGTATTGGACAGGTGATGAGCAGTGCCTGGTTTTCTCCACACATACCGCTTAGAATTAAGGCCAAAAAGTTCTATCTTGGTCTCATCAGACCAGAGGATCTTATTTATCACCATCTTGGAGTCCTTCAGGTGTTTTTTAGCAAACTCCATGCGGGCTTTCATGTGTCTTGCACTGAGGAGAGGCTTCCGTCGGGCCACTCTGCCATAAAGCCCCGACTGGTGGATTGCTGCAGTGATGGTTGACTTACTACAACTTTCTCCCATCTCCCGACTGCATCTCTGGAGCTCAGCCACAGTGACCTTTGGGTTCTTCTTTACCTCTCTCACCAAGGCTCTTCTCCCCCGATAGCTCAGTTTGGCCGGACGGCCAGCTCTAGGAAGGGTTCTGGTCGTCCCAAACGTCTTCCATTTGAGGATTATGGAGGCCACTGTGCTCTTAGGAACCTTAAGTGCAGCAGAAATTTTTTGTAACCTTGGCCAGATCTGTGCCTTGCCACAATTCTGTCTCTGAGCTCTTCAGGCAGTTCCTTTGACCTCATGATTCTCATTTGCTCTGACATGCACTGTGAGCTGTAAGGTCTTATATAGACAGGTGTGTGGCTTTCCTAATCAAGTCCAATCAGTATAATCAAACACAGCTGGACTCAAATGAAGGTGTAGAACCATCTCAAGGATGATCAGAAGAAATAGACAGCACCTGAGTTAAATATGAGTGTCACGGCAAAGGGTCTGAATACTTATGACCATGTGATATTTCAGTTTTTCTTTTTTAATAAATTTGCAAAAATTTCTACATTTCTGTTTTTTTCTGTCAAGATGGGGTGCTGAGTGTACATTACTGAGAAATAAAATGAACTTTTTGATTTTTGGAAAATGGCTGCAATGAAACAAAGAGTGAAAAATTTAAAGGGGTCTGAATACTTTCCGTACCCACTGTATGTTGTCACCCTGTGTAGCAGTGTGTCTCGTGTCTCCAGCCTTACTCACCGTGTCTCCCTGTTACCCTGCTCAGTTTTGGATTCTGGTCTTCACCCTTTTGGATTTCTGTTGGACAGCCTTTGTTTTTGGACTCAGTCTATCAGCCACTCTGTTTGTAAGTGTGCTCGCCTTTTGTTATATTAAAACCCCTTGAACTGTACCTCCTTTGCCTTGCGTCCTGCATTTGGGTCCTCCAACCAGCTCAACCCTGCCTCACCCACACCAAACCGTGACACTATATGGATGGTGAAGTCACCGAGTAGCAGCAGATGTGAAGAGAGAGATGAGGCTAAAGTTAGGACTTCTGTAAAATCAGAGAGGAAGGAAGGGTTTGGTTTAGGTGGCCGGTAAATGAGGATCAACTGTCATGAAGGAATGAGCTTTGAAGGCGAGATATTCGAATGAACATACTGAGGTGAGGGTGAGTTCGGTGATCTGGAAGTTCTGATTGTAAATGATGGCGAGGCCGCCACCACGACGTGAGGGGCGGGGTTTACAGATTGTAATTGTAGCCAGTAGGGGATGCTTGGTTGAGAGAGAAGAAGTCATTGGGTTGTTGCCAGGTTTCGGTGAGCAGAAGGAAATCCAGCGTGTTGTCGAGGATTAGTTCATGGAGGGCAGGGGCTTTATTGTTAATCGATCGGGTGTTGAGGAGGGCAAAGTTGGCATGGTGAGAGGGTGGTGAGATGGGGGCAGGCTGGAAAGATCTGAGGTTGTCCCAATTAACAGTGCGTGTGGGGGGGTAATGCAGTTGAGGAGGGACAGCGAGGGAATTTGCAAATGATTGGAGAATAGGTATAGGTGAAGTGTGAATAGCGCTGTAGTCCAGTCCAGGTTTTTTGTGCAGCCTGTCGGTGCGCTCAGCTCTATGTGATGCAGTGGGGAAGAGTTCTGGGGGCGTGGGAGAGGTGCGACAGAGCGTGCAGGGGACCAGATGGATGGAATGGATTGTCCGTGGCAAGATAAACAAACTTGCGGCGTAGCTTCTGTGGATGTAACGGGGTGTCGAAGAAGTCCGAGCTGTTGACTTGGATGCAGGATGGAATGCCGTGGTTGATTAATTCGACCAGCTGCAGAGTTGAGTATTTGAACATGATGCCGAGCGGAGGGACTGAGAGCTTCGTGATAGCAGTTAGTGGTGGACTAGCGACCAAAATGATCCACAGCATGCCAGGAGGAGACGAAAGCCACGGTCTAGGCTTGCATCTGGTGGAGGTTGCCTGAGAGATGGGCTAGGAAATCAGGTTAGCCGCTGATGCAGCTAAAATTAGCCACCACGCGTTGGATGAGCACGAGCAGCTAGCTAGGGGCAAACCAACGAGGCAGTAGTCGGTCGAGATGCCCAAGCGGCTTCAGGAACCAGCTGAAAGGCTGTCCAGAGGTAGGGGTACAGTGAACACTAACAAAACAGGAGCAAAGGAAGGAATAGCAGACAGAAAAGCGGCGAATAAACAGCGCCAGCGTCCTCTCACGTCTCACAATAGTGATTTCAACTTTTTGTGAGGCAATCAGCTGATCGTTTCTCTGAACTGTAATATATCATCCCCTTTCTATGAATTAGACCAGGACCAGGAATATTTTACGGACTTGTTTTGTGACTCTAATGTATGTTCGTATTGGTTTATTCTAATACTTAGTGGATGTAAAGTATTTAGAGTGCTTTAGAGGCTAATGTTAGCACAGTTTTAGCCTCAGGCGATCCCTCACTGACTCATTGCATTGTGGGAACAAGACCCCCGCTTGGCGGTAAAGGCAAACAGACGCAGCATTGGAGAAACCTTTCTTACACGTCTGTGGTACAATATTAAGAATTTAACTGCTTTAATTTAATTGCTTTGATTTATATTAAGAACTTAGCTCAGTCTTGTTTTAACGTTAGTTTGAAGGAGTTTACCAACTTTTGTTAATCCGTGTCCAAGTTACCATTACGTTACTATATATAAGCCGAGGATATTTCGCGGAGTCATTTTGGCACTTTTAACGGTAACAGTACCTTGGTATTTTATTGATGATACTTTCTTAGTGGACGTCATGTAGAGTTAGGCTAATGCCAGCATTTGTTTCAGACTCAGGCGGCCATCCATTGTGTTGAATAACTGCAAATGTTGAAATAACTGTCACTTAGTTTTTATCTGTCTTCTTTGGCAAATTGTTTCAGACCGGGCATATATGACGTTACTTTGTTTTCGCTCTGATTAACTTTGATCAATGCTGTGCGGAGTGTTTCAAGCATGCAGCATAATATTATTGCTATGGTGACAATGTTGAGTTGTAACGTTAGTAGTAAAGTAATGGTCCAGATAGTGCAAAGCTGTGTATGGGCCAGTTTAATGCCTTCAGGTCAGGTGAGGCTGCTGGCCTAGCTCAGGTGTGAGAAAGAGAGGGAACTCAAGCCATGCTAATCATCTGCTTCTTCCTTCTGTGGACAATTTCATTTTGCTTAGTATAAGTTTAGCTAAGGCAGTCTTAACGTTATGTTGACTTGTAATATTTGTGAATTTAAATGCGTCTCATTGACTGAATATCTAAAGCACTCCAGATCAGACAGACATGTTAACAATGTGTTTTTTTTGTGTGGCCATAAAGAATGTGGAAGAAAGTTTTCCTCATTCAAATGCTTTGCTGTTCATATGTCACGAACAGACCCAGACACAAGTACCAGACAAACCTGGAACCGGAGTGCGTCTGTACAGTTGAAGTGTTCGTTGAATTTTTGCACCAGAGAATATGCAGATGTTAAAGAGCTTACGTGTCACTTGAGTGACCACATACAAGAGGGTCTGACTGTAACTTGTCCGTTTGATGCATGTTCTAAGAATTTCAATGTAAAGACATCCTTTTCAGCTCACATATCCAGATGTCATAGACATAACGCCTGTTCTTCTATGTGAGGTTGCAGAACACTCTATTCCAGATGAGGCTTCATAGGTTGCAGAAAATGTACCTGAAGGAACAGATGTAAATGATGCAGGTCAAAGTAAGGATTTTGGGAGTGATACAGTGCAAGATGCCTACACAGAAAGTCTAGCTCTGTTTTACCTGGGTTTGCAGGCAAAATATTTAGTCCCAGCCTCCACAATTACAGAGATAGCAAATGAAATGAAAACGCTTCACGATATTCAGGAGTATACAATGGATGCACTTTCTCAAGAACTTGAACAATATGCTTTTCAGACAGAAACATTAACACGTCTTGGGAAGGCTGCATATGAACAGAGTCCTATGAACAAGGCCTTAAATGCAAATGGTCCTTTAACTACGCACCATTGACGAATGCAGTATTTCATAACGCACTATATCTATGTTCAGCCTGTTGAAGTGACACTTCGGTACAATGAGAGAGCACAGAAGAGGCACTATCATTACATTCCAGTTGTGGAAAGCCTCAGAGCAAGGCTAAGAGAGGGAAGTGCAGCTCAGCAGAGTTTTAACCTTCCTCTTGTGGAAGAAGTTGCTCCTTGTGATTTCACTGATGGACATGTTAGATCGAATACCATGTGTGCCTCAGATCCAGATTCTTTACAGGTGATGCTTTTTCAAGACGCTTTTGAGGTGGCTAATCCTCTTGGATCTGCCAAGCAGAAGCTTGTTTTAGCTGTCTACTTCACTCTGGGAAATTTTCATCCACATCTCAGATCAACGGTTGATCAAATACATTTGGTTCTGCTCTGTACAGAGAGAGACTGTAAATATTTTGGAGCTGATAAAGTTTTTAGTGAGCTTGTGTCAGACTTGTGTGAACTGGAGGTAAAAGGTATATCCTTTGAGGGTAAGATACATACCGGTACTGTTGCATGCAGAATGGGAGATAACCTGGGCTCCCACATGATTGGTAGCCCTCTCACAGAGAGATCCTGCTGGTTCAGTTACGAGTCACTAAATGACAGTCTCAAATCATTTCCTGGTGAAAGCAGCAACAAACCCAATGCTATTCCTAACAGTGGGACAAAGCTTGGAGGCCATGCAGCCCAAAACAGGTGGCTACTGAGGTTCTTGCCTCTTAGTGCATGACAGAATTGAAAATGCTGACAATGCTGTATGGCAACTGGTACTTCTTCTGAGAGAAATAGTTGAATTTGTCTGTGCACCAAGCCTTTCAGAGTCTCAGATTGCTAACATGACGGTACTGATTGAAGAGTATGTGGACATGGGGAAGGAGTTATTCCCACATGCAAATCTTAGACCAAAACACCACTATGCGGATTTGAGTTTACAGTTTGGGCCACTCATACATACTTGGACCATGCGCAAAAGATGTATCAGGTCAAGCAAAAACTTCAGAAATGTACCAAAGTCACTTGCTGATAGATCAGTTGTTTCAGGCTTATCAGAGTCAGGGAAGTGTACAGTGGATAGAAAAAGTCTACACCCCCCTGTTAAAATGCCAGGTTCTTATGATGTAAAATGATGACACAAAGATTAATCATGTCAGAACTTTTTCCACCTTTAATGTGACATATAATATGAACAATTAAACTGAAAAACAAATTGAAATCTTTGAGGGGGAAAAATGTTGCAACCTGGTTGCATAAGTGTGCCCAGCCTTGGACTAATACTTTGTTGAAGCACCTTTTGATTTTATTTCAGCCGTCAGTCTTTTTGGGTAGGAGTCTATTAGCATGGCACATCTTGACGTGGCAATATTTGCCCACTATTCTTTGCAAAAGTGCTCCAAATCTGTCAGATTGCGAGGACGTCTCCTGTGCACAGCCCTCTTCAGATCACCCCACAGATGTTCAGTTGGATTCAGGTCTGGGCTCTGGTTTGCCCATTCCAAAACTTTAATATTCTTCTGGTGAAGCCATGCTTTTGTGGATTTGGATGTGTGCTTTGGGTCGTTGTCATGTTGAAAGGTGAACTTCCTCTTCATCTTCAGCTTTCTAACTGATGCCTGAAGGTTTTGTGCCAATATTGCCTGGTATTTGGAGCTGTTCATAATTCCCTTCACCCTGACTAAGGGCCCTGGTTCCAGCTGAAGAAAAACAGCCCCAAAGCATGATGTTGCCACCACCATGCTTCACTGTGGGTATGCTGTTCCTTGGGTGATGTGCAGTGTTGATTTTGCGCCAGTGTACCTTTTGGAATTACGGCTAAAAAGTTCTACCTTGGTTTCATCAGACCATAACACATTTTCCCACATGCTTTTGGGGGACTTGATGTTTGTTTTTGCAAACTTCAGCCATGCTTGGATATTTTTCCTTTGTAAGAAAAGGCTTCCATCAAAACAGTCTCAGAAGAGTCTTAAGACATTGATGATGCTATGTTGTCAATCTTGTGAGTTTTGTGGTGTCAAAGTTTGATGCTTTGCCATGACACAGGAAGTTGTTGTAACTTCACGGTATCATATCTCTACCAAATTTCCCACATTTGATAAGGGTCACGCCCTGAACACATCTACAGGACAAAATTTACTAACCTCCTAGCGCCACCTGCTGGAATCACAAAGTGTCCCTTCAATGATGCAGCACCTGCGCACTGAATTACCAAGATGCACAAAACTTGACATCTTCATGCAGCATCCGAAGAATGTAGCAATTTCACAGCCGCACCTTCAGAGCTCCAGAATATGCAACGCGGCCGCCTCACACCTGACACGCTACACGTGCAAGGGCCCGCCCAACACTGCTTGCAGCTTTAATTAGGGCCCGAGCACAAACCGTGCAAAGTCCCTATTGAAACTGTAGGAATTATATTTTTTTCTTTTTTCCCCTTTTTTCTGCAAAAGTAAGCTCAATTTTAGGGGCCTAAACATACTCGAAAACTCACCGATCTTTGCACACATGTCAGAAGTGGTGAAAAATTACGTATTTTATGTGTTTCGCGCATGGGCGTGGCAAAATGGCTCGCTAGCGCCCCCTACAAAATTGGAAAAAATTTAGCCATAATAAAGCCATGCTGCAGGAAACTCACTTAACTGATGCAGAACATCTTAAACTAAAAAGAGACTGGGTCGGCCGAGTATTTTACGCTCCCCACTTGATAACTGCCGCCTATTTCCAGGAAAAATCTGGAAAAAACATCTCCTAAATAAATCAGTAATAACTCCCCAACCATCAGGCCTAGATGCATAATTCTGGTCACCTTTGAAAGGTCAGAAGCTAAGGGATCTGAATCAACTGTAAATTAATTATTATAATTTTCCCTTTAAGAGTAAATGGAGATGCAATAAAGGAAAATATATTTTCAACCTCACCTGGTAAAAAAGCAAATTACGCAATAAACCATCATCCAACACTTGTGTACACTAACTCAAATCTATTTATAATGCTACTGAACCAGTTCTAGGTTCAGATTGAGAGGAGGCAATAGTACCAAATTAAACCAGAGACCAGGTACTTTAAATCCAAAAGCCGGCAATTTACTGAAGGTTAAACACAGACATGTCATGAAAGAAATAAATCATTCTAACTGTGCAAATAAAGTACATGAGCTTATACAATCACTGTGAAGCGGGACATTACTGCTACACTGCTGAAGGTGTTTTTCTGAGCCTCAAGATGGCGAGAGAGCTGTGGTTTTTCTCTCCTGTCATCAGGCCCTTAATCACATTTTCCCCACTCTTTCTGTTACATGAAGTAAAACTCACATTTATCAACTTAACACATTATACATTCATACCTATTTCTGGTAAACAGCGTGGTTATCGCTTTCCCTGCACTGTTAGCTTTCTGCTAGTGTTGTTAGCATTACAACTACGAGTCCAAACTCACCTAAACCGTAGAGGTTCACTTGTATATAATCCTCAGGAATTCTCAGCCAGGTAGGTATTGTTTCTGAGCTTCTAAATTAACTTTGTATAGAAGTATCCTGCTCGTTATTCTCTGCTTCTCTTCTCCGTGTCTCCCTTCCGCTCTCCGCTGTACAAATGCAGGCCAACGACTCTCTTAAAGTGCCGTTACAATTTCCTTCAGCCATATTTTTAACAATATCCATTAAATTGTGATCAGACTGTTTGTAAACTGATTCTTGCATGTGCACTTTTTAACCAGTTACTTTTTTTAATGCATTTTAATGAACTATTTTTATTGATTATATTTTAAAGGTTCAGTGTGTAATATTTCTGAGGATCTACTGACAGAAATGCAACATAAGATCCATAACTACGTTTTCAGTG
>NW_024041150.1:7864810-7890018 GCF_014851395.1 Micropterus salmoides
AGACATTGCTGGTATATTGTCTTCAGAGTTGTTAAACACCTCAGCGCACTGAAGGAAGCCATCTGACTGTGTGAGGGGCAAGATCGTTGATGTCTGCAGGCAGAGTAGGAGCTCTCCTGTCTGACTGGTCCACCAATAGCAAGAAATGACCCCTTGAGACACAGCCCTCCTCATTTGCATAGTGAGGCAGAAATGCATACAAAAATTTAAGACAGGCAGAAATAAATACCATGGTGAAAATAAATAAGGTAATAAATACAAAGGAAGAATAAAACAGACAAAAATATTAAACACACATAAATAAATACATTAAAAAAATTAGTAATAAATAAGTTGAATAACAATAAGGTAATTATAACAAAGGTGAATAAGTAAAGGCACTAATTAAATATATACATTTATGTCTCCTTGTATAATTTAATTACTACCTACATTTATTTATTTACTTAATTTTTTGTGTATTTAATTGGATGCTTATTTATTTATTGAGCATTTATTTATTTCTGTATTTATTTCTGACTGTCAGGATCGGTCCTCCATAGCGGGTGGAGAGTTATCAAGCACGTAAAGTTTGGTTCAGATGTGAGCATGTACACTGAAGTTACAACAACTTCCTGTGTCATGGCGAAGACTTGATCTCTGATGCCACGCGCCACGGACACACCCATTGACGAAAACTCGCAAATAGCACAACTTTTCATCTTCAATGCCTTTAGAAGGCACAGCACAAATTTGAAGTCGTCGGACTAAATCCCTAGGAGGAGTTCGTTAAAGTACGAAGTGTGTACATCATCCAAAATTTGACGTAAAATTCAAAATGGCCGACTTCCTGTTGATTTTAGGGCATCGCTCCAAGAGCTTTTTTGTGCGTCTGGACAAGATACACGTACCACAGAAAATTCGTGCACGTAGGTAAAACGTGCGGCGGGGGCTGCTTCGTTAAAAGTCACTTCCTGTTGCCAGTAGGTGGCGCTATGACTGTCTGTGAATGTGAGCATGTACATGTGTTCAGGGCGGGACTCTCATCCTACATGTACAGTTTGGTCCAGATGTGAGCATGTACACTGAAGTTACGACAACTTCCGTGTCATGGCGAAGAGCTGATCTTTGACGCCACGTCACGGACACGCCCATTGACGAAAACTTGCAAATAGCACAACTTTTCATCTTCAATGCCTTTAGAAGGCACAGCACAAATTTGAGGTCGGTCGGACTAAATCCCTAGGAGGAGTTCGTTAAAGTACGAAGTGTGTAAATCATCCAAAATTTGACGTAAAATTCAAAATGGCCGACTTCCTGTTGATTTTAGGCATCGCTCCAAGAGGCTTTTTTGTGCGTCTGGACAAGATACACGTACCACAGAAAATTCGTGCACGTAGGTAAAACGTGCGGCGGGGGCTGCTTCGTTAAAGTCACTTCCTGTTGCCAGCAGGTGGCGCTATGACTGTCTGTGAATGTCAGCATGTACATGTGTTCAGGGCGGGACTCTCATCCTACATGTACAGTTTGGTCCAGATGTGAGCATGTACACTGAAGTTACGACAACTTCCGTGTCATGGCGAAGAGCTGATCTTTGACGCCACGCCACGGACACGCCCATTACGAAAACTTGCAAATAGCACAACTTTTCATCTTCAATGCCTTTAGAAGGCACAGCACAAATTTGAGGTCGGTCGGACTAAATCCCTAGGAGGAGTTCGTTAAGTACGAAGTGTGTAAATCATCCAAAATTTGACGTAAAATTCAAATGGCTGACTTCCTGTTGATTTTAGGCTATGGCTCCAAGAGGCTTTTTTGTGCGTCTGGACATGATACACGTACCACAGAAAATTCGTGCACGTAGGTGAAACGTGCGGCGGGGGCTGCTTCGTTAAAGGTCACTTTCTGTTGCCAGCAGGTGGCGCTATGACTGTGGGTGAATGTCGGCATGTACATGTGTTCAGGGCGGGCTCTCATCCTACATGTACAGTTTGGTCCAGATGTGAGCATGTACACTGAAGTTACAACAACTTCCTGTTTCATTGCGAATCATCGACGCCACGGACACGCCCATTGACGAAAACTCGCAATAGCACAACTTTTCATCGTCAATGCCTTTAGAAGGCACAGCAGAAATTTGACGTCGATCCGACTAAATCCCTAGGAGGAGTTCGTTAAAGTACGAAGTGTGTAAATCATCCAAAAATGGCCATAAAATTCAAAATGGCCGACTTCCTGTTGACTTTAGGCTATGGGTTCTTGAGGCTTTTTTGTGCGTCTTGATACGATACATGTCCCCAGAAATTTCGTACATGTAGGTTGAACGTGAACGAGGGCTAATCATTTCCAATTTTCAAGGTGGCGCTAGCGAGTCATTTTGCCACGCCCATGTGCGAAACTTGTAGAATACGAAATTTTTCACCGGTTCTGACATGTTTGCAAATTTTGGTGAGTTTTCGAGTATGTTTAGGCCATGTCATTTGGGCCTACTTTGCAGAAAAAAAAAAAAAAAAAAAAAAAAAAAAAAAAAAAAAAAATATAATCCGAGCAGATTCAATAGGGACCTCGCACGGTCGTGCTCGGGCCCTAATAATCCGAGCAAATTCAATAGGGACCTCACACGGTCGTGCTCGGGCCCTAATTAGTGGTATTAAAACAAAGCAGTATGAGTATAAAATTATCTTGAATGCTGATGATGTTCTGTTGTTCCTAACTAATCCTAGTATTTCTCTTCTAGAACTTATTGAGATAGTTAACAAATTCAGTGGTTTTTCAGGACATAAGATTAATTTTGTGAAATCAGTTGCACTGCCAATGGGTAGATTAAGACAGGATAAACTAAATATTCCATTCCAAATAAATAGAGATGGGCTGACATATCTTGGTATCTTTATCCCACATGACCTGAATCAGTTAATAAAATATAATATAGTACCTGTGATAGCTAAGATTAAGAATGATTTACAAAGATGGTCTGTGCTTAAGTTCAACATGATTGGTAGGATCGCATTGATTAAAATTAACTTTTACAAAATATTTTTTTTAGGCAAATTCATATGGGACAATAAAAGATCCAGATTTAAGTTGGGAAAACTGCAACTCTCTGTATCTGTGCCCAATTTTAAGTTTTATAAATAGCTATACAAACAGACAAACTCAGGAGAGATTGTGGCAGTTTCCCTGAATACAAAAACGGAGCATTCTCTCATGTCACGTTGGGAAGACTTCGAGTGACATAAGTGGTCCATTTCATTTTACAAAGAGTGCACATTTGCGAATAGGATGGTTGGGATTGTCTGTGTAGGCTAGCTTTGCTCGGATACCTCCTTGCTCTTCTTCTTTCTCTCGCACCGCCTGTAGCGCCTCCTCTCTAGGTGGGGACAGTAGTCGAGGTCACTTGTGTAGTTGTTGCGCAAAGTAATCCAAGGCCCTATAGTGGTTATTAATTTTAACTTAAACATATTGCTGATGTCTAGCAGGAATTGACAACAGTAACTGCGCCTCAATGGCAAACCCAACGGACTCTTACTTTTACTGACGAATTATACAAATACAAACATGTAAACACCGTACTTGCACACACTACTATCATTTTATTTTAATAGTTCTACTGGACGAACATCCTGACTTATTTTAAGAAATTTGAATAAATGCTTAGATCTATGTTTTACTTGAATGTGATAGGGTGTATAAAAGAGAAGGATGGGATAAAACCTAAATGTTAAGATAGCTACTACACATATCTGATTACTAGCATACTGTCCACAGACAAGTCGCTCCACATTAAATCCCAAATTCAGTGACTGCTTTTTAGTTTCTCTTCAGACATGAACCTTTGGCAAAATAAAAGCATTGACTGTAGACATGCAGCCCAATTTAGTTTTTTCTAATCATGTAACACAGATGTGATTGTTCCAGAACCAGAGCCACAACCCATCTCATATTACAAACACTTACTTCAGTCGAACCTCCAGGATAAGTTTATGTGTGCACAAGAGGGGTGGGCTCAGAAGAAGGATGAGCAGCATCTGGATGAAATCTACACAGACCTTTACATCACAGCTGGAGCTAACGTACACATTAACACACAGCATGAGGTCAGGCAGATTGAGGCTGTGGTGAAGCCAGCTGAAACAGAGAAACCAATTGAACCCAGTGACATCTTCAAACCCCCCTCTGGGAGTTATAAACCCATACGAACTGTGCTGACCAATGGAATCGCAGGAATTGGCAAAACATTTCTTGTGCACAAGTTTGTGTTGGACTGGGCTGAACGAAGAGCCAATCAAGATGTGCATCTGGTATTCCCCTTCACCTTCCGCCAGCTGAATCTATGGAAGGAAGAAAAATTGTATTTGGCAGAGCTGATTCATCATTGTATTACAGAGACCAGATGCATCAAGAAAGAAGCTCTTAATCACATCTTTACAACTCTGCAGTTATCGGGAAACACCAACTATGACAAAAGTAAATTTAAACTTCTCTTTGTTTTGGATGGACTGGATGAGAGCCGCCTTCAACTAGACTGCTCTACCAGTAAAAACCAGACAGTTAACTTCGATGTTACAGAGTCCACCTCAGTGGAGAAGCTGCTGACAAACCTCATCAAGAGGAACCTGCTGCCCTCTGCTCGCCTCTGGATAACCACACGACCTGCAGCAGCCAATCGGATCCCTCCTGAGTGTGTTGACATGGTGACAGAGGTCAGAGGGTTCACTGACCCACAGAAGGAGGAGTACTTCAGGAAGAGATTCAGAGATGAGGAGCAGGCCAGCAGAATCATCTCCCACATCAAGACATCACGAAGCCTCCACATCATGTGCCACATCCCAGTCTTCTGCTGGATCACTGCTACAGTTCTGGAGGAGGTGTTGAAGACCAGAGAGGGAGGAGAGCTGCCCAAGACCCTGACTGAGATGTATGCAGAATTCTTGGTTCATCAGACAAAGCAGAGGAATGAAGAAAAATGTGTTCAGTACATCAAGTCATTAGCAAAACTTTCTTTCCACCAGCTGGAAAAGGGCAACCTGATCTTCTACGAGAAAGATCTAAAAGAGAGCGACATAGATGTCCGGGGGGCTTCGGTGTACTCAGGAGTGTTCACAGAAATCTTTAAAGAGGAACGGGGGAAGCGGAAGGAGGACGACAAAATGTTTAGCTTCGTCCATCTGAGCGTTCAGGAGTTTCTGGCTGCTCTTCATGTCCGTCTGGCCTTCACCAACTCTGGTGTCAATCTGCTGGCAAAAGAACAATCAGCCTCCAAGAAATCTGAAACAAGAAAACAGAATTCTGCAGAGACACATCTCTAACAGAGTGCTGTGGACGAGGCTTTACAGAGTCCAAATGGACACCTGGACTTGTTCCTCCGCTTTTTCCTGGGTCTTTCACTGCAGACAAATCAGACTCTCCTAAGAGGACTGCTGACACAAACAGGAAGTAGCTCACAGACCAAACAGTCCAGTACATGAAGAAGAAGCTGGAGGAAAATCTCTCTGCAGAGAAAAGCATCAATCTGTTCCACTGTCTAAATGAACTGAATGATCGTTCACTAGTGGAGGAGATCCAACAGTCCCTGAGATCAGGAAGTCTCTCCACAGATAAACTCTCTCCTGCTCAGTGGTCAGCTCTGGTCTTCATCTTACTGTCATCAGAAAAAGATCTGGACGTATTTGACCTGAAGAAATACTCTGCTTCAGAGGAGGCTCTTCTGAGGCTGCTGCCAGTGGTCAAAGCCTCCAACAAAGCTCTGTAAGTACAGAGGTAGTTGGATTTATTTGTGACATTTTAAATAGTCTATCTTTTCAGATGGAAAAATTTACAACTATTCTTTTATTTCCTACTCTCATTCTCAGACTGAGTAGTTGTGACCTCTCAGGCAAAAATGGCCTTTAGTGGTTTAAAACGATGACAGCTTTGAAACCAAAGAAAACAACATAAGCTTCATCCTGTTGTTCCTTGTTTTGTGACTTTCCACAGTGACGATCTGCTGAGAGTTTGATGGTTATTCAGTTCTATCTGAAAGAGGCGTTGTTAGGATCTTGAAACATTGTGGGCTTAATCCAGTCCAGAAATCTTTATATTTTCACCTAATAATTGCACAATTTTAAAGTAATTTCCAAATAAAATGAATATAAGATGTCTACATGGTACTTTAACACTAGAACCCCTCCCTCTCCCTCTCTCTCTCTCTCTCTCTCCCTGATCACACAAAATGTGCTCACCCCCAGTGTGAAGTAGATCTGCTGATTAAATGACACACAAACTGTACTTGTGTGACCTCCTCTATCTTGTTCTGTCTGATATGCCTATTGAATTTTCATTAACAAAATAAAATACAACTGAGTAGAAGAACCATGGTTGGCAGTCCCAACTTTAACAGGAATTTAACCATAAACACTTGCATTTCAGATTATTTTTGAAGGCTTTACTGCATAGGAATAACACATTATTAAAGTTTTATTTCTCATTTCATTTACTTTTTCCCTCTCTACCACTGCTTCCTCTCTCTCATTCACACTCTAGCTTGCTTGTGATCTCAGCTCATATGCAATCTCTCTTTCCTTTCCTCTTTGAAAAAATGAAGTCAGGAAGACAACAACAGAGCCTAACTTTGTAACTAACATTAATGCCCAACGGTAAATGTCGACGTCTTGTCTTGATATCAGTACTACAATAGTTCCTTGTTTTATGAATGAATGAGTGAAGTTGAAGCTGCCATGGTGTCTGTGTTTGACCAATCAGCGATGGTGAGTGCTTTAAACTGTGAAACATGGACTTTGTTAGCACCTGTAGATATTATACTGGAGCTAAACATAGTCCTCTGTTCCTCTGGTCAAAATACAGGTTCACTTTCCTTCAGTCCCCTGGGAAAGTTCCTGCTGTGGAAAAGTCCGCATTCATATACTGAACAGCACACAGATGAACTTGTTCTGATACACAGAATTTCCTGTTTCACTGCTAACTTTCAAATTTTCATTTTGTTTTGTAGAACAAGCAAGGATTTCAGACAGTGTAGGGTGAAATTATACATAATCAAAATTGGCATCTCCTCACTGGTTACCGGTTTTGTTTTTCAGTTTAGTTAATTTATGTTAAATTAGTTAATTCTATCCTTGTGTGTTTATGTTTACTTACTTTCGTTCTCTGTGTTTTTCTTGTTGTATGTGTTTTTTATCGTGTCATTTTATTCTCCGTTCTTATGTTTTGTGTTTTTTCTCCTCTTTTACTGTACTATTTTTTTTTACCTGTTTGTCTTTTTACTTGTTTCTGTCTCTGTGAAGACATCTTTGTTAACCATGTCTACAGCAACCTTAACAGTTATCGTCTAGATTAAGTTGATCTTTCAGCTTCACTGAACAAATTTATAGTGTCCCCTTTTGTGATTCACTGAGAAAGGCTTGACTTAAAGTGTTCTTCTGGATTATACCTTAGTCCAGACTTAATCTATAACACATAACATTACTATTTTAATTCATGTTGATCATTTTTTTCAGACTGAGTGGCTGTGACCTCTCAGAGAGAAGCTGTGAAGCTCTGTCCTCAGTTCTCAGCTCCCAGTCCTCTAGTCTGAGAGAGCTGGACCTGAGTAACAACAACCTGCAGGACTCAGGAGTGAAGCTGCTGTCTGCTGGACTTGAGAGTTCACACTGTACACTGGAAACTCTCAGGTAAGATGTTAGTAAATTTGGTCTATAGTCAATTCTAGGCAAATAATGACCAGTGGGCCAAATATGCCCCCCTCTCCCAAGCATTCTGAAAATTTATTCTTTTCGTACAATAAAGCCCAATAAATATGACCTTGTATCATTTAATGTGGCCCTCACATGAAGAGACCGATTCAAACTGTGCCTCATGGTGCTCCAGGTTCTTTGTACAGCACGTGGGCCTAGAATAAAGTCTAATTAACTTAACAGATGATAATCAGAGATAAATAATGAAATCCACATCATTCAAGTAAAACAATTAGGCCTACTATGTGAATTTAAATGTTGTTTTCATACAGCATCTTCAGCATAATTGACCGTAACAGGTATCAGGAGTCATTATCCTGTTCAACTCATGAAAAATGATATTTTAATTTACATTAACGGGTAAAATTGTAACCTCAATGAGATTGTCTCTGCTTATGTGATTTCACAGCAGTTGTGTTTATTTAGTTTGATTGTCTTTCCATGAACATGTTCATTATGTGACGTGTGTTGTTTTGTGTGTCTGCAGGCTGTCAGGCTGTCTGATCACAGAGAAAGGCTGTGCTTCTCTGGCCTCAGCTCTGACCTCCAACCCCTCCCATCTGAGAGAGCTGGACCTGAGTAACAACAGCCTGCAGGACTCAGGAGTGAAGCTGCTGTCTGCTGGACTGAAGAGTCCCCACTGTACATTGGAAAATCTCAGGTCACATCACAGTCCAGTTGGTCTTTAGTCAGTTGGAGGCAAATAATGGCCCGCGGGCCAAATTCAGCCCTCCAGCAAAAGTATTTGGCCCCTGAAAAAATATTTCACTTTCGCAGTTAAAATCAAATCTGTAACTACAATACTTATGTAAAGCCCAACAAATTTGACCTTGCATTCTTTAATGCTACCCTCACACAAAGAAAGGCATGAAACTGCAGCTACCGTGACTCATGGTACTACAGGTTCTTTGTAGAGCCTGTGGGCCCAGAATGAAGTCTAATTAACTAGTAGGTGATAATCAGAGATAAATAATGAAATCCACATCATTCAAGTAAAACAATTAGGCCTACTTTGTGAATTTAAATGTTGTTTTCATTGAACATCTTCAGCATTTTTGACCGTAACAGGTTTCAAGGTATCAGGAGTCATTATCCTGTTCAACTGATGAGACATTATGTCATGATTTACATTAATGGGTAAAATCGTAACCTCCACGAGATTGTCTCCGCTTATGTGATTTCACAGAAGTTGTGTTTATTTAGTTTGATTGTCTTTCCATGAACATGTTCATTGTGTGACGTGTGTTGTTTTGTGTGTCTGCAGGCTGTCAGGCTGTCTGATCACAGAAGAAGGCTGTGCTTCTCTGGCCTCAGCTCTGACCTCCAACCCCTCCCATCTGAGAGAGCTGGACCTGAGTAACAACAGCCTGCAGGACTCAGGAGTGAAGCTGCTGTCTGCTGGACTGAAGAGTCCCCACTGTACATTGGAAAATCTCAGGTCACATCACAGTCCAGTTGGTCTTTAGTCAGTTGGAGGCAAATAAATGTGAAGAGCTGGATGTCTTCTGGGTTGGTGACGTGGTCGTCGTGGAAAAAGGAGACGCCCTTCCAGGATGACAGGAAATGCAACTGTAATGGGTGTTCCTGGTCTGCCATCTATCTGTCTGGATGCACATCCGTTAACGTCTGTGTGATCTGCGTTGTGTTCTGTGATTGTGACTGTGCTGATTGAAGGAAGGACCCGGACTACAAACAGCTACTGGTTGCTCCTTTAATGCAGGCTGTATAGCAGTGATATCTGTACAAATCAGTAGAAAACAAGAAATGCTCTGTAACATGCAGTCTCACACGCTGTTCATCAGTCTCCTCCTCTCAGCGAGCAAAGCGCGGACTGCTCTAATTTACACTTACATATACTGCAGCACATAGCTAACATAGCTCCTCTGTTTAACAATAAGAGTGTTTATATGATGTAAAAATAAATGAAATAAAATACAAACATTTCCAATACATTTGATTACATATGGGTTTTAAGAATGCTAAACACAACCAGTAAAATATTTGTGTAAATAATGAACTGACTGAATACACATACCTGTACAAATCAGTAGAAAACAAGAAATGCTCTGTAACACACAGTCTCTTCCACACTCGCTGTTCATCAGTCTCCTATTAGCAAATAAACACACAGGAAACCCTGTAGCACTGAAAAACATGTGTGTCCTATATAACTTGCTAAAAAATGTATTTACAAGGTTTGTATTTGAACGACACGGCTGTATGTTTACTCTCTTAAGACTAGCATTCACTTTATAACTGCATATTGTTATGTTATCTACGAAACGAAATAAACTCCTAATGATAACCAGCAGAAATATCCTTACCTCCTCTCAGCGAGCAAAGCGCGGACCGAGAGAGGCGCAGAGTTGACGTTGTGAAACTGAGACGTCTTAAAGTGACAGTACAGGTATTAACACTTCAGTTTGAATATGCCATTCAATATATGATTTCAACCTGGTTACAGAACCACGTTTAAACTCCGTTTACATGCGATGTCTAGTTCGATGTGGTCATGGAGAGATGGGACGGAAGCAGCTATGGAAAGGAGATGTGACGGGAAGGACCAACCTTGTGGTATGATCCGGGTGGCATAGTTAAGTGGCATAGCAGTGAGAGAAGACGGCATTTGGTGCAACGGTGGGCCAGAAGAAAATTGGAAATTAGTAAGGAAATTCGGTAGATTTTCTCAGGGACAAGGACGCCTAGAGTAACCGAATCGAGGGTGATGCCCAGGAATTCCTGATGTGTTGGGGCCTTCTGTTTTCTCCGGGGAGAGAGGGACTCCAAGTTTGTAGAATGCAGAGGTCGAGATGTTGAGGCCATTGAGATGGTGGTGTAGAGGATGGAAAAAGGTGAGGAAGTCATCTATGACGTTGATATATGTTTTATATATATTCTATATATATGTATATATGCAATATATGTTGAGGATCTAGCAAAGTGCTTCGGATAGGGAGTCAAATTTTTTTTATTTTATATTATTTTATTTTATTTTAATTTAATTAATTAATTAAATTTTATATTTTGTCTTATTTATTTATTTATTTTATTTTATGTTTGGGCTGCTCTTACGTCCAAAGGTTAGACAAACTGCAAAGTAGTAAGCACCCTTCCAGAGAACGCCGAAAAGGTGCCAGTACATTTACATTTATTTACATGTTGTGCAGGAACAGCAGGGTGGCAGGTGACTCGCATCCACAGGTCCAGACTTAGTTATTATGTAAAAACTTTTATTCCTATTTTTCTATCCCTACTATTTATAGTATTTTTCAATTTTCTTTCTTATCTAATGTGTGTTTTCCTATCTGTTGTGTCCTCATGGAGCTGCCATTCCAAGTGAATTTCCCCAGTGTGGGATTAATAAAGTCTATCGTATCTTATCTTGTAAAAAACTTTGAGATAAATTAATGGGTAAAGTAGTAAACATTTTCATCTTTTTTTTTTTTTTTTTTTTTTTTTATATCCTTTTTATTTAACTTAAGTTTTACGTGGGTTAAGGATTTTAGCCATCCGACATGGATTTTAAGATAGATGACCGTAAAAACGCGATCAACGCTACTGATCGCAACAAAGCTCCGGTGACTATGCTAGCTGAGATAACTCTGCCCCATGAGGACTGCTCACTCCTTAAGAAAGCGAACAAGAAGATTGCTGACCTTATGGAAGACATCCGACGACTTTCAGAGGAACTCAAAGAGAAAGATTCCCTGCTGACTGGCTTTATGGATGTGGCTTCAGTACAAGCCAAACAGATTGTTTCTCTTAGCACAACCGCTAACGTCCAGGACACCGTGTTTTGGGACCTCTCTAGCCTTCCCAGGCTTTCATCCTGCTCGACTCCGAAGCATCAGTCAACCTGGGCTGAAGTGGTGGTCCGTGGCTGCAAGAGAGGCTCGGATGGGGCTGCCTCTCCTCCGCACATCGGCCTCTCCAACCGCTATGCAGCCTTGTCTAACGACACTCCGGTCCATCCAGCGGATGCACCTGTGGCTTCGAGTCTCCCTGATACGGATCTCTTTCGGCGCACAGTGCCTGCCGACACTGTTGCATCTCCTCCACCGGCTACATCTCCTGCACTGGGCCGCCGGTCTGCCGCCGGGCCTGATCATCATCCCGGTCAAAAACCTCCGCTTCCCGACGTAGGATCCTGAAGGAGGCTGTGCTCAGACGCTCCGGAGTCCGTCTCTACCCTGCACCGTCGGGTAGCCCTTCTCTCAGGTCTGTTACTGCTACTCCAACACAACACTCGGCAGCTCACACACTCCATCCTCAGTCCGCACGCAGTGTTGAAGCAGATTCTGCTCAGTCCTGCTCTGGAACCCCACAACCGGCATCTCCTCGTCCTCTTTTCTCCCCAACCACACTAATAATTGGTGACTCCATAACCAGAAACCTCCGTTTCTTTAACGCTACCACTCACTGCTTCCCCGGTGCCACCACGGCTGACATTTTCAAAAAACTCCAGGACCTGATGCCGTCGCTCCCGTCCTCCATCACAAGAGTGATAGTCCATGTCGGAACAAATGACACAGCTCTTCAGCAGTCTGAGCTGACAAAATCAGATTTTTAACTTTTTAAAGCAGTGCGGAAAGTCCGTTTTTATCTCTGGTCCCATTCCCACAGTCGGTCGCGGTGCTGGCCGCTTCAGTAGACTCCTTGGCCTCCACGACTGGCTCCAGTCTGCCTGCAGGGCTCACCGTGTGTGTTATGTGGATAATTTTAATATTTTCTGGCAAAGAATGTCTCTTTTTAAGACAGACGGACTTCACCCAAACAAACGGGGCTCAGAAATGTTAGCTGCGCACATACAGCATGTGGTGCGGTCCACACGTGACTTACGTGAATGACTCATCATTCATGCAGCACACCTGGACACACCACCGCTCACTGAACAGATCTCTGCCTCACTGCCACAAACAACTGTCTCCACCTGCTGGCATGTAAAGCCGTCTGCTCCCAGCGCTGTTCCACAGACTTCTATTCCTGTCATCATCACGCATAGACCAGTAAACCGAAATGTGCACATCCCACACAGAAATATTAGTAATCTCTTAAGGATTAGGACAACTGCACCAACTCCAGCACCCAGAACAAACTCATTTAAAATGGCTCTCTTCAATGTGAGATCACTTTCAAGTAAGACTTTTATCTTAAATGATTTTATCTTGTCTGCAAATCTAGATTTTATGTTTTTAACTGAATCCTGGTTGCAAATGAATGACTATAGCCAGCTAGCTGAACTGTGTCCGCCTCAATATGATTGTTTTAGTCAACCGAGGGTCAGTGGTCGTGGTGGTGGGCTAGTGAGCGTGTATAGGAAAAATTGAAAATGTCATCAAGTAGGCTGTGATGAATTTAACTCCTTTGAAGTTCTCACTCTTAAAGTTGGAGGGCTGCATCATATTTGTTATAATTTATCGCCCCCCAAAACCACCTGGAGGATTTTTATCAGAACATAAAGAGCTGGAAGTAATGATGACTGATGTGAATTGTTTTTATCTTATTTTACCAATAAGGTGGTGTCAATCAGAGCCTCTATTACCCCCGCGGCCTCTTACTCAGAGGTTCCTCACCAGCAACAAGAGAGTTTTAACCAGTTTTATCCCATCGACTTGTCTGAGCTTTTTAAAAACATCAAGTATCACAAATGAGAGTGTCCTCCAGCCCACTTGATGTAATACCTACAAAGTTTTTACTGAAAGTAATAGATTCTGTTGGGCCCCATTTGATCTCTGTTTTCAACAGCTCCCTATCTACTGGTTGTGTCCCTGATTATTTTAAAACGGCTTGCGTGAACCCACTTTTAAAGAAACCTGGTTTAGATCCCTCCCTCCCACAAAATTTTAGACCAATTTCAAAACTGCCTTTTATTGCAAAGATTCTAGAAAGAATTGTGTCCAAACAGCTGCTCACTGTGCTGGAAAATAACAAATTATTTGAAAAGTTTCTGTCTGGTTTTAGGAAGTACCACAGCACTGAGACTGCCCTGCTTAAAGTCACCAATGACCTTTGAATGTCTGCTGATGAAGGTATGTGCTCAGTCCTGGTACTCCTGGACCTTAGCGCTGCTTTTGACACCATTGATCACAACATCATGTTAGACAGACTGAGGCACTGGGTGGGGATCTCTGGTACTGCCCTAGAATGGTTTTCATCCTACCTGTCAAATAGGCAGTTTTGTGTGTCTGTAAACAACTATGTCTCCTCATTCTGTCCTGTTAATTATGGTGTGCCTCAGGGGTTGGTCTTAGGACCCATTTTGTTTTCCTTGTATCTGCTTCCCCTTGGACATATTATCCATAAACATGGCATTTCTTTTCATATTTATGCTGATGACACACAAATATACTTGCCCGTCAGATCCACAGACCCTGGAATGCTGAGTTCACTTAACAACTGCCTTTGTGAAGTTAAAAAATGGATGTCAAATAATTTCCTCCAGCTGAACTCAGACAAAACAGAAATCCTGGTCATCGGGTCCCAGCAGATGGCAAATCAAATACTGCCATCTGCTGGTTCCCTAGTAAATCACATTAAGCCTGTGGCAAAGAACCTTGGTATTTGGTTTGATAGTAATTTAAATTTCGAGCAGCACACCACAAAGCTTGTTCAGTCATGTTTCTATCAACTTAGAAATATAGCAAAAATTCGATCTATGTTAACTTTTAAGGACATCGAGACCATTTTACACGCCTTCATCTCATCACGCCTGGATTATTGCAACAGCCTTTTCACCTGTTTAACCCAAAAATCTATTGATCGACTCCAGACTGTCCAGAACTCAGCTGCCAGGCTTTTAACCAGAACAAAGAAATCATCATTCATTACACTGGCTCCCAGTGTGTTTTAGAATTGATTTTAAAATTCTATTGATCACTTTTAAAGCTCTTCATGGCCTCTCACCTTGTTATATTTCTGACCTTTTAGTCCCATACGCACCAGCACGTACCTTGAGATCCTCGGGCAGAGGTCTGTTGTCTGTTCCAGAGTCTCGACTGAAAACTAAAGGGGACAGAGCGTTTGCTGTCAGGGCCCCGAGGCTCTGGAACAGCCTGCCCGAGGAAATCAGGTCGGCTGAGTCAGTGAACTCTTTTAAGTCCCTTCTTAAAACATACTTTTATAGGAGAGCTTTTCCCGACCTTATTTGACTTTATTTTATCCCTTTTATTTTATTGTATTTTACTAATTTTATATAAATTTTTCATGCTCTTATCTTGTTTTTTTGTATTATTCTTTACACTTGTTAAAGGACTTTGTAACTTGTTTTTGAAAAGTGCTCTGCAAATAAGGATTTTTTTTTTATTTTTTATTTTTAAACTCCATGAGATTGTCTCATTGATTTCACACCGGTAGTTTTTTAGTATATTTCCATGAACATGTTTATGTGACGTGTGCTGTTTTGTGTGTCTGCAGGTTGTCAGGCTGTCTGATCACAGAAGAAAGCTGTGCGTCTCTGGCCTCAGCTCTGAGCTCCAACCCCTCCCACCTGAGAGAGCTGGACCTGAGTTACAATCATCCAGGAGACTCCAGAGTGAAGCTGCTGTCTGCTGGACTGGATGATCCACACTGGAGACTGGACACTCTCAGGTATGGAGAGGCCTTCTGCGGTCACTGACAGACAGTCTGATAGAGTAGGAACCATCACACACAAATGTTCCATGGCTGAGAGTTAACAACTAGTAAGTAGATGAAAAATTAAAGTGGACAGACTTATCTTTTTCATCTTACTTTTTATGCAGATTTGTCTCATATACATTAAAACAGGAAATGAGAACATTTATGTATAAACAGATAAATAGTTATGAAAAAGTGAAAATGATGAGTCATTTATTATCAGGCTGTGGAAGTGCTGCATTTGAACATGTAAGTGTATTAGTAGAAAATATCAAACCTCTGTGTATGAGAGCAATGTCACGTCCATGTTTGATGCTAAAAGAGGATGTGCTGGTCTGACCTCCCTCCTCCTTTCAGAGTGGAGCCTGGTGGACTCCGATGGTTGAGACCAGGTCTGAAGAAGTGTAAGTGTGTTTTTCATTTGATTCATGAAAACAAAGCAGCACACATTCAACCTCATTCAGACTGTGACATCACTCATTCAAAGTGTCAATCAATGAACAGATGATAGATCAATAACGTAATGCAATAAATAATGCAACTGTATTGTGTCTCCTTCTCTCCATCAGATTCCTGTGAACTCACACTCGACACAAAGACAGTACACAGAAAGATCAAACTGACTGACAACAGCAGGAAGTCAACATATGTTAAGGAGGATCAGTCATATCCTGATTATCCAGACAGGTTTACCTATTGGCCTCAGCTGCTGTGTGGAGATAGACTGACTGGTCACTGTTACTGGGAGGTCGAGTGGAGAGGATGGGTTGAAATATCAGTGAGTTGCAGAGGAATCAGAAGGAGAGGAGACAGTAATGACTGTTTGTTTGGAATGAATGATCAGTCCTGGAGTCTGATCTGCTCTGACTATTTTGGTTATACTGTCTGTCACAATAACATAAGAACATCCATCTCCTCCTCCTTCGCCTCCTCTGACAGAGTAGCAGTGTATGTGGACTGTCCAGCTAGCTCTCTGTCATTCTTCAGAGTCTCTGACACACTGATCCACCTCCACACCTTCAACACCACATTCACTGAACCTCTTTATCCTGGGTTTGGGTTCTGGACATATGGTTCCTCAGTGTCTCTGTGTTCTCTATTAGAGAATGAGATGTTTACTTATTGAGTGTGTTTTTATTTCTGTATTAATTTCGATTGTGGCAGATGCGGTCCTCCATAGCTGTAAGCACATTCATCAGCATGTTGACTCCGAATGTTGCTTTTCTTATCAACATCTTACTATCAGGGATGCAAACTCATCCGGGGAGATGTTTTCCCCAGTTCAGTTAGTTTTGGTTTGTTTTCACACTGCAATCATGAAAGCGCACAAGAACTTTACATGATATACTTGCATCCTGTCGTCATTATCTATGTGGGCAGCGTCTCCCTATACTTGACATGGATTGGTTTGTAAAAAGACGTGTGCCTGATGTTAGCGTGCTGTCAGTTGCGCAGGTGGCTTTGATAAGAATGTCACGTTATATTTTGTCCTTAATATGAACAATATGAACTATTTTGTGCAGCTCCTCATCGTACTTCCACATCCACATATCAAAATGGACTCCAAACCTGCTTCAAACCTGCTTCAATTACTGCTGAACTGAAACACTAAGGTGCATTAGTGTTTCAATGAAACACTTAAAAAATTAAAAAGCGAGAAAAGCTCCAATATTCTGGAAGAACTGAATTTTATTTGAGCTTCTGGTGATGTAAGATGTATTTTATTAATTGTATCCTTTGCATATTTCTTTGTTGTAATGAACATTGCATTAATAAAAAAAAGCTTTGGCAAGAACTTCATTTTGATTCGGACCGAGGCTACCTCTTTTTTTGCTTGGACCAAATTTCGTCAGTTTGGTCAGGACCGTGGTCTGGGGAAAGTTTCACACCTGTAATTTTGTTTCGGATCAAACTGAAAAGTCCAAAAGTGAGTTAGGTGTGAAAGGTCCCTGAGTGGTCTGGCCCAGCTGAATCATTTGAGTCTCTGTTTTTTTTTCTACTTCAATAAATATTAATAGTTCTTGTAAATAAATAACCACTAATACCTTTTGTTGTATAATTTAATCTTCTCTATGTTATTTAATTTTCTCAATATACATCTGATTGACAAAAAAAGTTACGGTCATTTCAATGTTTTCAGTTGTATTTCATTTCATATTACATATCAACATGTTAGTTTGTTACTTGCTGCCCCAACACTTCTGGAGTGATACAGTTTCTTTGGAAATCACATCATCTCAAAAGATAAAATATAAATTCTCTGTCTCAGTACTCAGCTGTGCCTGGACCTGGAAGTAGTAATCCTTTCTCCTATAGCATCATTCCCCTCTTTGATCAGGCATCCTCCCTTGTTTCCACCACACAGGTGCAGATTGACTGTGTCTTGCTTGCACTAAAAATGTTCTTGTACTAAAATTTACAGGGAAGAGAATGTGTAAATAACTTTTTCTATTTGTTTCACAGATTCTAAAACAAATTATATATATACACACATGTATATAAAATCCCCCTTTCACCCCTTGCTGGGTGTTATGTGTCGTCCCTTAAGCTCTGGTCCTCCGCCAGGAGGCCTGGGAGTGTGAGGGTTCTATGCAGTCTCTTAGATGTTCCTAGGACTGCACTCCTCTGGACAGAGACATCAGATGTTGTGCTGGAATCTACTGGAGCCACTCTCCCAGTTTGGGGGTGAAACCCCACATGCATTGTTAGGAGCTTTCTTGTCTTGATGTCAGTGGCCTCTATCTCCTCCTCTGGCCAGTTTCTTTTACCAGCTGGGTATCTGACGACTGGCAGTGCGTATTTGTTGATGGCATGGATCTTGTTCTTCCCATTCAGCTGACTTTTCAGGACCTGCCTTCCTATGTGTAGGTAGTATTTGGCTGTGGATGACTTCCTTCCTGCCGACTCATGGTTTTCATTTGCCTACAGGATCCCAAGTGTTGCTGAGGCTTCCTGTCAGCTGATTCATGTGGACATGATCATCCTACCTATTAAGGCAAGATAGTCTTAAAACTTATAGGAAGGCCCTCCGTAATGCCAGAGCAGCGTACTACTCGTCATTAATAGAGGAAAATAGGAACAACCCCAGGTTTCTTTTCAGCACTGTAGCCAGGCTGACAGAGAGTCACAGCTCTATTGAGCCAAGTATTCCCATAGCTCTCAGTAGTTACGATTTCATGAGCTTCTTTAATGATAAAATTCTAACTATTAGAAACAAAATTCACCAAGACCTGCCCTCAATGGCACCGACTTATCTCTTAACTCAGGAACCTTAGAAACAGCTGTAGAACCAGATATATGTTTAGACTGTTTTGCTTCCCTCAATCTTTACCAACTAACTTCAATAATTTCTTCATCTAAACCATCAACCTGCCTCTTAGACCCCATCCCGACTAGGCTGCTTAAAGATGTTTTACCCTTAGTCAGCACCTCTATACTAGATATGATCAATCTATCTTTATCAACAGGCTATGTACCACAGTACTTTAAAGTAGCTGTAATTAAACCTCTTCTGAAAAAGCCCAAACTTGATCCGGATGTTTTAGCCAACTATAGACCTATATCTAACCTTCCATTTCTCTCTAAGGTTCTGGAGAAAGCAGTTGCTAAACAGCTGTGTGACTTTCTACAGAGCAATAGTTTATTTGAGGATTTTCAGTCAGGATTTAGAGCTCATCATAGCACAGAGACAGCACTGGTGAAAATTACTAACGACCTCCTTATTGCATCAGACAAAGGACTTGTCTCTGTACTGGTTTTATTAGATCTTAGTGCTGCATTTGATACCATTGACCATCAGATCCTATTGCAGAGACTGGAACATTTCATTGGCATTAAAGGAACCGCTCTAAGCTGGTTTAAGTCCTATTTATCAGATCGATTTCAGTTTGTACATGTTAACGATGAGTCCTCCATGCACGCCAAAGTTAGTCATGGAGTTCCACAAGGATCTGTCCTCTGACCAATCCTCTTCACTTTATATATGCTTCCTTTAGGCAATATTATCAGGAAATATTCCATAAACTTTCATTGTTATGCAGATGATACTCAGTTATATCTATCGATCAAACCAGATGAAACTCATCAGTTAGCTAAACTTCAAATGTGCCTTCAGGATGTTAAAACCTGGATGACATGTAATTTTCTAATGTTAAACTCAGTTAAAACTGAAGTTATTGCTCTGGGGCCTAAGCACCTCCGTGATGCATTATCTAAAGATATAGTTTCCCTGGATGGCATCGCCCTGGCCTCCAGCACCACTGTGAGGAATCTTGGAGTTATCTTTGATCAGGACATGTCGTTTGAGTCTCACATTAAGCAAATTTCAAGGACCGCCTTTTTTCACCTACGTAATATTGCGAAAATCAGGAACATCCTGTCAAAAATGATGCAGAAAAACTTCCATGCATTTGTTACTTCTAGGCTGGATTACTGCAATTCCTTATTATCAGGCTGCTCGAAAAAGTCCATTAAGACTCTTCAGCTGATCCAGAATGCTGCAGCACGTGTTCTGACAGGAACCAGGAAAAGAGATCACATTTCTCCTGTTTTAGCTTCTTTGCATTGGCTTCCAGTAAAATCCAGAATAGAATTTAAAATCATTCTTCTTACCTACAAAGCTCTTAATGGTCAGGCACCATCTTATCTTAAAGAGCTCATAGTACCTTACTACCCCACCAGAGCACTGCGCTCCCAGAATGCAGGGTTACTTGTGGTTCCTAGAGTCTCCAAAAGTAGACTAGGAGCCAGAGCGTTCAGCTATCAAGCTCCTCTCCTGTGGAACCAGGTTCCAGTTTGGGTTCAGGAGGCAGACACCATCTCCACATTTAAGAGTAGGCTTAAGACTTTCCTCTTTGATAAAGCTTATAGTTAGGGCTGGCTCAGGTGAGTCCTGAACCATCCCTTAGTTATGCTGCTATAGGCCTAGACTGCCGGGGGATTTCCCATGATGCACTGAGCTCCTCTCTCCTCTACTTTCTCTCCCTCTGTATGCAACCTCATCCCATTATTGCATGTTACTAACACAACTTCTCCCCTTTCTGGTAGTCTTGTGCTTTCTCGTCCCTCTCCTCTCTCCTCCTATCACTTCCTGCAGATGATTTTCTGGCTCTGGAGCTGTGGAGTCTGGATCTGTGGTTGCGGGTCACCTGCTGCCCCCGTGTTCCTGCTCGACACCCTCTGCTGCAACGACTATTGTTACTAGTCTTATTATTGTTATTATAATCATTAACATTACGACTGTTACCATTAACACTACTATAAATATCTGTACCATTTTTCATTTAGTCTATAGCAACATCACCTTTACTGTCTGTACCTCTGTGTGGATATTGTGTAGGCTGCCTTCTCTCTCTCTCTCTCTCTCTTTCTCTCTCTCTCTCTCTCCTTCACCCCAACCGGTGGAGACAGATGGTCGCCCACCCTGAGCCATGGTTCTGCTCGAGGTTTCTGCCTCTTAAAGGAAGTTTTTCCTTGCCTCTGTCTCCTAGTGCTGCTCTTGGTGGGAACTGTTGGGCTTCTGTAAATAGCATCATAGAGTACGGTCTAGACCTGCTCTTTTATGAAAAGCGCTGTTGTTGTGATTTGGCGCTATATAAATAAAATTGAATTGAATTATGCATGTTGAAATCTAATGGGACTATTTTCCATTTTTATTCCAGAGCGTGGTTTTTTTCCCTTTGAGAGTGTGACTCGTTGATTTCATGTCTTGATTTTGTCATTATCTAAAATTTATGTCACCATACAGGTTCAATAAGGAACCAAATAATCCTGGTTCTTCAGTTTAAGGTAACAGTGATTCAGCAAATATCTAGTTACAGTTCTTTTCATGCATCATGCACTTTGACCGATAACCAAGGAGATATTCAGGTAAGTGAACAGTATGTGGTCCACTTTCTCCCCATTCAAGACTTAAAACATACAGTACTATTGCCTTAAGTCTTTAGATATATTAAACTGACAGGTGACTGTACTTAAGCCCACCACCCTGCTAATAAGAGAACTGGGTCAAGAAAAAAGTTCAGGCCAAACTCTGTCAAACTCTGAAGAATTTGAATTGTTTACTTAATAATCAGCAAATGCAGCTACTGACAAATACAACAATTCAGATATTTTTCAGATTGATACAGTCCTCTGCTAATATGTGCTTACAAATAACACACCAAACATAACTATACTTCACAGACCTCATGACGAAATCATGAGTCTGCAGGGGTTTTACAATAATAAGAAACAAAGTTTTCTTATAAATTCAGTAACATTTGGAGATTACCTGTATGCTGAATCTATGTACCTAATCATCCAAAAAATGAAGTGGGTCATATTTTTCACTGTCCTTTGTTTGCAGATAATTAAGGGATTCTGAGGAATGTCTAACAAAGAGCTTAAAGTGTGGATGAGGTCTCACTCTGAACTCCAATTTATAAAGAAGAACTTCTGCTTGTTTGTGGAAGAGTTTTAAATGAATTCAGTTGGTTCAACCTGAAACAAAATGAAAGAAAATCAATAATATTAGCTAATTTTGATAGATAGTTATGTTATTGACTGATATTTATATATCATAGTTTAAATGAATATATATTTGTAAATTTGTTAATTGCATTTTAAGTCTTGATTTTTTAACCTATAATGCTTATTTTGTATAAGTTGTGTATGTTTTGTAACTGTAACTTTTATTTTTATATTACTTTATGTAAACCGCTGCGTCTGATGATTGAGCTGTGGTGATTATGATTAGACATCTTTATCAGAGGTGATTTTCACCTTCAGGGTAAGTTGAGATCCTGGGCCCCTGGCCCTTCCCGTTCAGTGGCAGAGGGACAGAGGTAGGACCTACAGGTTATCTGTCCTAAGGTCCTTAATAGTTCATATTAGTCTTTTTATGGACTTGTGTAAAACAATGTGATTCTTGTGACTTATGTATATTTCTCTCTATATATTTTGTGATGGTGATCATATTTATGACGTTTGTGTTATAGTGTTTTATTTTTATTCAAATGAAAAACATTTTAAAAAATGTAATATAAAAAATGGAAATTGGGATTACTGGCATCTGACCTACACATTGCCTATTTAGCACACTGTGTGTTTTTGCAATTTCACTGCGGGAACCTGAAGACGCCATAGAATCAGAAGGCAAAACACGTTATTCACAATAAATATAGTAAAGCCATTTCAGTGTGCGGTAGTTTTGATTTAACATTTGATTATCTGTTAAGTTTTGTGTGTGTGACATTAAGGGACTACGAACTTTCTTTTCTTTATACAAACTTGTGTTGTTTAAAAATGAAAAATTACCTTGATGACAATAAATGAATGAGGTGAGCTTCAATGTCATGACTACCAGAGGAGAGAAAACTACACCAGGAAGCAGGAAAGAGTGGATCAATAGTCTGCAGGTCGTAGTGACGCATCTTCAACACAAACCATCTTTGACCATCTGCGTCGTGACGTCAGGCTCAGAGCGTCAGTCTGTGTAGCTGGTACTTCCTGGTTTCAGAATAAAACGCCTTTCTGTCGGCGCTGCTCTGAAGTCTCATGTGTTTCCTGAGCTCAGGTGAGTCGAGCCGCTCGGGGCCGCCGCAGGTAACTCACCTGCTCTTCAGACAGGAACGAGGTGCGGCCTGTTTCCGCTCACAGAGTTTCTGCAGAACTTTGAACTGTGTGTCTCTCTGCAGCCTCTGTCCGTGTGTCCGAACCTCCAGCACGTGAACCCGGCTCCAGCTTCAGCAGGTCCAGACCAGCAGGTACAGTCTTTCTGAACCGAACCGAGTCCAGCAGGAGCCCGCAGTCCGGTTCCCCTGAGACTCCAGCTTGTTGTTCTGGAACCAAAAATCAGTCAGTTCATGGAAAGAAATCTGAAATCATTAGTGGATTAACCAATCAGAACGATCAGTGGGAGGTGACGTCACACCTGAACAGCTGTAGTAAATACACCTCAGAGAACATTTTACTGCAACACGAGTACTTTTACTGCGATACTTACTGTCATACTGTACATGTTGCTGCATACTTTTACTTGTCCTGGAGTATTTTCACAGAGTCGTATTAGTACTTTTACTGAACGAACATTGGAATACAGAACCTTTGACTTGTCCTAAGGTATCTTCACAGTGTAGTACTAGTACTTTTACTACAGTAGTATTTCCACCACTGCATCTGAAACAAACTTTAGTTTATAATAAATATTAAACCGTAATTTAAATGTAAGCAGGCAGGATATGTAATATATAAACTTAAACAAACATTTCGTGTTGGTGAACAGACGGAGGTGAGAGGTTAAAGAGGGAAGGTGGAGGTAGGAACACTGCAGTGGAGACAGACTGCTGAAAGCCGCTCAGTGATATTAAAAGATAAAGACTTGGTTTCAAACAGTTTTGAACACTTGAACACTCGCATGTGTCTTTGGAAATGTCCATGATATCGTCCTTTAGAGGTTAAAGAAGGTTGGAGAAAGTTGGTCCAGTTTTAGGTTTTTGCACGTCAGTCATTGGGTGTGTAGAGTCCGTAGAGATTATTCAGTACGAGCAGAGGGCAGACCGGACAGAAGCTAAATGTTAAAGCAGAAAGATGAATTCTGAAGTTTGAAGACAGAAATGTAGAAATTAAGATGTATGATGATTTAAGATGAAGTTTTCTGAAAATAAAACTTTTCCAGCCTTTTTTAAAAGTTAATTATGTTCTGATAAAAGGGGCCATTTAATTAAGACTTTTTCTGTTGGACTACTGTTGATCAGCAGGAAATTCATTCACCAGCAGGTTCAGAGATGTCATTTACTGCGAGGACGGTGGGGACATGTCCCCTCCATGTGAAAGCATCTGTTAAATGTTCTGAAACATAGTGCACAAGAAATGCTAAATAACAAATAAAAGGTTTATTTGCATAATAAAAAAAATATGTAATATAATTAAATGTAAAAGATTGAAGAAACAAATTGAAATGTCTTCAGAGTAAATAGAAAAAACAGTGTGTGAAGCAGCTCGTCTGATTCTTCAGTTGCAGATAAAAAACACCCAGTATATAATATAATAATATAATAAGCCTTTTCAGTCACTATCTAGTGTTTGAGTTTACAATGACTGTTTTTTGATGACTGAATAAACAATTAACTGCTAGCGTCTGTTCATGTCTTCCAGGATGTCCACGACGTCTCAGAAGCACCGGGACTTTGTGGGCGAGCCGATGGGAGACAAGTCTGTGACGGCTCTGTCGGGCATCGGAGAGATCCTGGGGAAGAAGCTGGAGCAGCAGGGCTTCGACAAGGTAGAGAAAACACACCAACTATAACCAAAGCCATGTGTAGCGCCCCCCGCAGGCTGCAGGGAGCAAGTGCAGTCACCTTTATTTATATAGCGCATTTAAAAACATCAGGAGTTAAACCTAATAATAAAAATCAGAAGTGGTTAAATTAGAAAAAGAAATCAGCTCATACAGCAAGGAGCAGAATATGGACCACTGCTACGCAGACGATACTCAACTCTACCTATCCTTCCTGCCCGATGACGCCAACATCTTGGCGCGGATCACGGACCGTCTATCAGACATATCTGCATGGATGACGGCTCGCCACCTTCAACTAAACCAAGCAATCTATCCACCATAACATCAAACTACAAACTCCTCAACCATCTCTCCAACCAGGGCGGTGAGAAACTTCATGATTGATGACCAGCTGTCCTTTTCAGACCATGTTGCTGCTGTCTCCAGAGACTCATGCGCAGTCGAAGTATAACCGGTCGGGAAAAATGCTTTTTAAACCTTATTTTGGGGCAAAGTTGTCAAACTCTGTTACGGCTGCCGAGAGCAGCCGTCTGTGTGTCACTGCTGCCTGTGTTTCTCCCTGCATGTGGTACACTGTGAGGCGGGGGATTGGCTGGACTTCGGCA
>NW_024041150.1:7890518-7895518 GCF_014851395.1 Micropterus salmoides
TGTACTGTGTATATATATCTTATACACACTGTGTCGTTACCTGTACTGTATATATATATATATCTTATACACACTGTGTTACCTGTACTGTATATATATATCTTATACACACTGTGTTGTTACCTGTACTGTATATATATATCTTATACACACTGTGTTGTTACCTGTACTGTGTATATATATCTTATACACACTGTGTCGTTACCTGTACTGTATATATATATATCTTATACACACTGTGTTGTTACCTGTACTGTGTATATATATATCTTATACACACTGTGTCGTTACCTGTACTGTGTATATATATATTATACACACTGTGTCGTTACCTGTACTGTATATATATATATCTTATACACACTGTGTTGTTACCTGTACTGTATATATATATCTTATACACACTGTGTCGTTACCTGTACTGTGTATCCACAGCCCTGTTTTAAATTCCCTCTAAACTGCACTGCTGTCCTGTGTAATTAGATTTATTTCTGCCCCTCCTGCTGCGAGCTGTTCTGTGTTAATGGCGTCTATATAAACGTGTAAACAGCTCAGTAGTCCATCGTCGTGACTTCCTGCGCTGACTTCAGTAAAAGCTCTGAGTGCTTCTCCCTCCGCTGATGCAGAAACAGATTGTGCAACAGTTTGCTGTTGATCAATGTCGCCCCCCCCCCCCCCCCCCCCCGTAACCATATGGTCTCTTCCTCCCACCAGATTCCCCCCTGACCCTCATCACATATGATCTGATTGGTTAATGAGGTAATGAATGGCGGCGACCAGCTGCTGACACACAGAGAGAGGAGGGAAATGATTATTGTACTTTAATTGATGGAGACAGACTGCTGTCCTGCCAGCGCCCCCTACAGGCTGCAGTGCTCCCTACAGACAGGTGTACGCTCAGTTTGTCCTGCAGGTGGCGCTAGAGGAAAAGTCAGAGGGTCAGTCACGTAGAGGGTTCATCCTCCGGAGAGCAGGAAGGAGAGCAGGACGTTTACCCACACAAAAGATTCAGTTTTCACATTTATTTCTCTTGTTTTGGGTATTTTATTCAATTTCTACAAACACAAAGATCTTTTTATCTCTCTCTCTTTTTGAAACACGTCACATAAATAAAAAATGTTAAGTTAAAATAAGAATAAAATTTTATTTATATTTTAAATGTTAATTTCCTGTTTGCATTTCTATGATAATAATTCGGCTCCCAGATTTATATTTTTAGTGAAAATGTTTGTTTGTTTGTTTTGTCTCGTGCTTTCGGCCACGTTAGCGGCTCCGTTCCGCTGACGTCATCAGACGGCGCCGGGTTGGAGGCTGTAGTTCAGCGGCGGAGAGAAGAATGAAGGAAAAAGTGAGTAAACCGTTTGTTTACCGGAGCAGCTGCTCGGGACGTAAACACACGTTCTCCGGTTTGTCCTGCAACAGGAGCCGCGGTTAGCATCGGTTAGCATGCTGCTAGTTTATCACCTTCATGCTGACCGGCTAACGTGCCGACAGCTAGCTAACTGTTAGCATCTGGAAACAAACAAACAAACAAACAAACAAGATCAGTAAACAAACAGTTTGAGTTAATCCTGTAGAGGTACTCAGTGAACATGATCCCACGCCAGACTCCATTCAAATATCTGCTAATTTAAGATCTGTATTTGTAGAACAGCGTGGATCATTCAAATTAAATTCTCTATGATTCTTCCAACAAGCCAAGTGCAACATAAGATGCAGCAGGTTGAGTCCGACTTAATTAAAGTGACCAGATAAATGTCCTGTTGCTGTGGTAGCTGCTACTCACCAGACAGAGCCACCGCCATGACTCCACACCAAACTCCATTCACAGATCTGCCAGTTTGCTGTTAGTAGAAATATTATATCACAAACATCAGGCACTTTCTCAGCAGAGTCAGACATTTAAATTAAAAAGAGACCATTACCTGTAGCGGACTTCCTGTAAAGAAACGTCTTCTTTCTAGGGCTGCTAGATTATGGCAGAAAATCATAATTTCTTTGGTCTTCTGTGCTTCAGATGTAGTAACCTGCTGAGGAGCTCATCCCGCTGTGTTGTTTAGTTCCCCCAGTCTACAGGTCTGTGCATTCCTCACTGCACCGCTGACACTAGATGTATTCTTTAATTCCACGAGGAGCTCAGGATGCAGGCTTGTCTCTGGAAATATAAAACAAAGCTGTGTGAATGCATGTTCAGTAGTGGCTCCTCCTCTCTAATCGGAGACAACATGAATTTCTACCAAACTCCATTCAGGTATCTGTCAGTTTAATACACTGCTCATAAAAATAAAGGGAACACTAAAATAACACCTCCTAGATCTGAATGAATGAAATAATCTCATTAAATACTCCTTTCTTTACATGGTTGAATGTGCTGACAACAAAATCACACAAAAATTATCAATGGAAATCAAATCCATCAACCCATGGAAGTCTGGATTTGGAGTCACACTCAAAATCAAAATGGGAAACACTACAGGCCGATCCAACTTTGATGTAATGTCCTTAAAACAAGTCAAAATGAGGCTCAGTAGTGTGTGTGGCCTCCACGTGCCTGTATGACCTCCCTCCCTCCTGTGGACGTCGGGCCCTCGTACCACCCTCATGGAGTCTGTTTCTGACACATGCACATTTGTGGCCTGCTGGAGGTCATTTTGCAGGGCTCTGGCAGTGTTCCTCCTGCTCCTCCTGCTCCTCCTTGCACAAAGGCGGAGGTAGCGGTCCTGCTGCTGGATTGTCGCCCTCCTACGGCCTCCTCCACGTCTCCTGATGTACTGGCCTGTCTCCTGGTGGCGCCTCCGTGCTCTGGACGCTACGCTGACAGACACAGCAAACCTTCTTGCCACAGCTCGCGTTGATGTGCCATCCTGGATGAGCTGCACTACCTGAGCCACTTGTGTGGGTTGTAGACTCCGTCTCATGCTACCACTAGAGTGAAAGCACCGCCAAAACCTCAGCCAGGAAGCACAGGAACTGAGAAGTGTGGTCTCCACCTGCAGAACCACTCCTTTATTGGGGGGTCTTGCTAATTGCCACCTGTTGTCTTTTCCAGTTGCACAACAGCATGTGAAATTGATTGTCAGTCAGTGTTGCTTCCTAAGTGGACAGTTTGATTTTACAGGAGTGTGACTGACTTGGAGTTACATTGTGTTGTTTAAGTGCTCCCTTTATTTTTTGGAGCAGTGTATTAGTGTAACAGACAAACACACTGGAGGCTTCAAACTACACACAAAACACAGACCTCGTTTTGTTTCTCTGAAGTATTTTCAGCAAGTCAGACCCTGAAATGACGTGAAATAGTATTAAGATCACATTTTGTGTTTGTCATCCGCCATTAGTTAAATGTAATTGTTAACTTCTGAAGCTTCAGAGTGGATCAGTGTCCTGTTCGTTGGGAATAATAAAGTTTTATCTTTGATTCTCCCGCAGACTCTCAGGATGCAGCTCGTGTAGGTCGACACAGAATGAGTCGTGATGATGAAGAGACCAAAGCTGGCCGGAGTGTTCCTCTTCGTGGGCTGCCTGCTCGCCTACCTCATGTTCGTGAAGCGTCACTACGCCGCCACAAAGCCCGACGCCTACAGACTACCTCCCCTCGCCCGGGCCGGCCCGGACCAGCTCGGAGACGATAGGCCCGCAGCGGCTGGGCCGAGCTTCCGGTATGGCATCATGTTCGATGCTGGAAGCACCGGGACCCGAGTCCACGTCTTCAAGTTCCAGATGGAGAACAGAGGTACAGCAGGGGACGGATGGGAGATGTTCATGTGTTGCTGCAGTAAACAGAGCAGCTAATATCATTCCACACCAAACTCCATTCATATATCTGACACTTTAATATCCATTTGCATGTCGGGCAACACTTGATTTAACCAGGAAGGAACCTTGTGATTTAAATCTTTGCTTAGAGACACCTGGCCAAGACCGCATACCTGTTAGTTTTACGTTTCTCAGTTACATGCACTTTAACATGGCTTCACATTTGTCTGAGGGGACCAGATTATTAAGATGTAGTAAGTTCTTTCAGCATATTCAAAGTCTGACAAAGTGACCTGCACGTGTGTATTTCATGCCCAACATGTTAGAACAAGCCTGACTTCTAAGATAAAATCCTGTCTTTAGTGTAAAGTAGGAGTTCAAAAGGTACATTTGCGATCATCATTGGAGCATCGACCAGAATGCACAGTAGTAAGCCAGGAAAATCCTCAATAAGGTTAACGAGCCAATCAGTGATGAGAAAAGAAAGGAAAGGAAGTGAATAAAGTAGAAATAATGCTGCGTTGCAGACCGGTCGGAACTGGGAAATTTCCAAGTTGAAATGCCCGACTTCCGACCTCAAAGCGTTTCAGGTGCATGACGCCAAATGTAAACAATAAACATGGCTGACCGTGACAAACTTATGTTCCTTTGGCAGGTTTCTGACAGTTAAAGCCTCGGCATTATTTAAATACATGGAAATATACTTCATGTTGCCTTTCAGTTTATGTTGTGTGTGTGTTTCCACGGGAGCTGCCATTGTTGTGGTATGTCATTCAGCTGCTACTCGTGAAGGCGGGGTACATCATTTTAGTAGGAGTAGGAAATCCGACTTCAAGTGGCGTTCCAGGATAGTTTTTGTAGTTGGAGGTTGTGGAACGCAACATAAATTGCGGATCTTTACTACACTTAGTTTCTTCAACAAGATTTTCAAATTTCATTGTGTCGCGTCCACTGAGTCTGCCTGTGTAGCGTTACGGCTGCCGGAGCTAAACGCAGCCATTCTAGTCAGTGGTTGTGAGTCCACCAGACAGGGCGACAGCGAAGTCAGAAAACAGAACGGCATAGAGAATCTGGTCGATTTTCAAAATAAAACACCCTGTGTAAACTCCAGATCGTATATCAACAATAAACACAATTAAAATGGATAAAAAAAACAACAACATTTAACTACGTAGCCTACTTAACCATGGTAGAAGCACAAAAATCAAGCACTAATTACCAAATCACCAGAAAAATCAGGCAAAATG
>NW_024041150.1:7903018-7966044 GCF_014851395.1 Micropterus salmoides
GTGTGGGGGGTGATTATCTCCCCGTTTATTCCTCAGGCTGAAGTGTTTTCTCCTTCCCTCTGAGTGGGATCAGCTCGTTACGCCGCTCGCCCGTAAATGCCTCTTAATGATGACTGAATGAACTTCTTATCCCGTCAGCCACTAATGGACGGATTCCTCTGCCGTCCTTTCAGGAGTCGAACCGGCTTGCAGCGGTTATCGCTCAGATGTTTCGCCGTTCTTGGCAGGGATGCTTATCCCCGGCCGAGATTACCCTCGGCCGTCCTGAGTGGAGGCGACTCGTTGCTAATGCAGATCTCTGAGCGGTTAGCTGGGGGTGCTAAGTGCCGGTGTTTAGCGTCCAAAAGCCAAGTCTCTCTGTTTGTTTTGTTTGAAAATGGCTTCTTAGCGTTTTATAGTAAAGCTCCTATGATACAGTTTCTATCAAGCCCTTTAATCATCCACTCCTGCTTGCGGACCAGGTCAGAGGTCTCCGGTAAAAGGCACTAATGCATGCAGCCGAGAGCAAATGTTCAGCCACGGACTCTAATGTGGACTTTGAGCTGCCCTGAATGAGCCGCAGCGTAACGCACTTTACGTCTTTAATAAATGTCTCTTTATGCTGCTTTATCAGCCGTCTCTGTGTAGATCAGTTAGAGGGCGACTCGTGTGACGCTGATCAGTCCAACGACCTGGACCTGTGAAATGGTGCTAATTAAAATCCTTGCTTCTTGTGCTGGATAATGAACTCTGATACATGCTTTACATATGATACACACTCTGTGTACTGTGTATATTGTGCTGTAGTACCTTGTATATATTGTACTGTAGTACCTTGTATATATTGTGCTGTAGTACCTTGTATATATTGTACTGTAGTACCTTGTATATATTGTGCTGTAGTACCTTGTATATATTGTACTGTAGTACCTTGTATATATTGTACTGTAGCACCTTGTATATATTGTGCTGTAGTACCTTGTATATATTGTGCTGTAGTACCTTGTATATATTGTACTGTAGTACCTTGTATATATTGTACTGTAGCACCTTGTATATATTGTGCTGTAGTACCTTGTATATATTGTACTGTAGCACCTTGTATATATTGTACTGTAGCACCTTGTATATATTGTGCTGTAGTACCTTGTATATATTGTACTGTAGCACCTTGTATATATTGTACTGTAGTACCTTGTATATATTGTGTGCTGTAGCACCTTGTATATATTGTGCTGTAGTACCTTGTATATATTGTGTGCTGTAGCACCTTGTATATATTGTACTGTAGTACCTTGTATATATTGTGCTGTAGCACCTTGTATATATTGTACTGTAGTACCTTGTATATATTGTACTGTAGCACCTTGTATATATTGTGCTGTAGTACCTTGTATATATTGTACTGTAGTACCTTGTATATATTGTGTGCTGTAGCACCTTGTATATATTGTGTGCTGTAGTACCTTGTATATATTGTGCTGTAGCACCTTGTATATTGTGCTGTAGTACCTTGTATATATTGTACTGTAGCACCTTGTATATATTGTGCTGTAGTACCTTGTATATATTGTGCTGTAGTACCTTGTATATATTGTGCTGTAGCACCTTGTATATATTGTACTGTAGTACCTTGTATATATTGTGTGCTGTAGCACCTTGTATATATTGTACTGTAGCACCTTGTATATATTGTGCTGTAGTACCTTGTATATATTGTGTGCTGTAGTACCTTGTATATATTGTGCTGTAGTACCTTGTATATATTGTACTGTAGCACCTTGTATATATTGTGCTGTAGCACTTGTATATATTGTGTGCTGTAGTATCTTGTATATTGTGCTGTAGCACCTTGTATATTGTGTGCTGTAGTATCTTGTATATATTGTGCTGTAGCACCTTGTATATATTGTGCTGTAGTACCTTGTATATATTGTGTGCTGTAGTACCTTGTATATATTGTACTGTAGTACCTTGTATATATTGTGTGCTGTAGCACCTTGTATATATTGTGTGCTGTAGTACCTTGTATATATTGTGCTGTAGCACCTTGTATATATTGTACTGTAGTACCTTGTATATATTGTGTGCTGTAGCACCTTGTATATATTGCTGTAGTACCTTGTATATATTGTACTGTAGCACCTTGTATATATTGTGTGCTGTAGCACCTTGTATATATTGTACTGTAGTACCTTGTATATATTGTGTGCTGTAGCACCTTGTATATATTGTGTGCTGTAGCACCTTGTATATATTGTACTGTAGTACCTTGTATATATTGTGTGCTGTAGCACCTTGTATATATTGTGCTGTAGTACCTTGTATATATTGTGCTGTAGTACCTTGTATATATTGTGCTGTAGTACCTTGTATATATTGTACTGTAGTACCTTGTATATATTGTGCTGTAGTACCTTGTATATATTGTACTGTAGTACCTTGTATATATTGTGCTGTAGCACCTTGTATATATTGTGCTGTAGTACCTTGTATATATTGTACTGTAGTACCTTGTATATATTGTGCTGTAGCACCTTGTATATATTGTACTGTAGTACCTTGTATATATTGTACTGTAGCACCTTGTATATATTGTGCTGTAGTACCTTGTATATATTGTGTGCTGTAGTACCTTGTATATATTGTGCTGTAGTACCTTGTATATATTGTGCTGTAGTACCTTGTATATATTGTGCTGTAGTACCTTGTATATATTGTACTGTAGCACCTTGTATATATTGTACTGTAGCACCCTAGTTGATTGAGCTCTGGTCTTTTCCATCAGGGATTTCTGCCTGGATCACCGTCAACTTCCTCACTGGTGAGAATTCAACACACACTCACTACCAGAACACAACCAGAAGTCTGATGTCAGCAGAGACATTTGAGTTCTTGGTGCTGCTCCTTGGAAGGTCTCTGTAAGTTTGTCCAAGTCAGGGCAGAAATTTTGAAATGAATCCCAGTCTGTGCAACTGACTTTCACCCAGGAGGAGACTGGTGTTGGTTTCAGGTGTAAAACAAAAAGTCAACATTTATTATTTTTAGTGAGGTTAATGTCAGTAATGTAGTTATTGTAACTCTTTCCTGAACCTAACCACATAGCTTTGGTGCCTCACCTTGAACAAACAGCGACATTTCACAACAACCAGTAGTTTCAATCATTTTGGAAGTTTAAACGGACGTTGCGTATTTATTCTTGGTAACTTGACTGTGGAGCCCTACATGTCCAAAAGCGACGCTAGAGGGGACCCGGGGCGTAATAACGGGACACTAGAGGGGACCCGGGGCGTAATAACGGGACACTAGAGGGGACCCGGGGCGTAATAACGCGACGCTAGAGGGGACCCGGGGCGTAATAACGGGACACTAGAGGGGACCCGGGGCGTAATAACGGGACACTAGAGGGGACCCGGGGCGTAATAAAGCGACGCTAGAGGGACCCGGGGCGTAATAAAGCGACGCTAGAGGGGACCCGGGGCGTAATAACGGGACACTAGAGGGGACCGGGGCGTAATAAAGCGACGCTAGAGGGGACCCGGGGCGTAATAACGGGACACTAGAGGGGACCCGGGGCGTAATAACGGGACACTAGAGGGGACCCGGGGCGTAATAAAGCGACGCTAGAGGGGACCCGGGGCGTAATAAAGCGACGCTAGAGGGGACCCGGGGCGTAATAACGGGACACTAGAGGGGACCCGGGGCGTAATAACGGGACACTAGAGGGGACCCGGGGCGTAATAACGGGACACTAGAGGGGACCCGGGGCGTAATAACGGGACACTAGAGTCCAACATGCAGGACCCACCAGGTTTAAAGTGCAGTTTGGGGGTTCAGGTTGGGCATGTAGGTGTCAGTGAGACGCAGGAACAAACGTTTGATTAATGTGGAACAGAAATAGTGATTACCTGTTATTGGATTATAGTGCAGCTCTCTCTCTCTTCCCCCAGGTGATCTTCACAGTGCTGACTCGCCCACGGTGGGGATGCTGGATTTGGGGGGCGGGTCTACTCAGATCACCTTCAGCCCTCAGGACGAGGTGAGGACGACACAGAGAGAGAGAGAGAGAGAGAGAGAGAGAGAGAGAGACGACCCCCCCCCTCAGTCAGAGTGAAGGCGACTCTGTCAAACTACCAAGATGGCGCTCCATTTTAGAGGCTTTAATCTGTAAATGCCTCGCTAATCCTAAATAAACACCCTCACACATGGGGGGGGTAGAAAGGAAGAAAGGGAGGCTGCTTGTTATGTAGGTCAGGGTTTGTACACGAAGGATTGGAGAGCAGTTCACCAGCAGTCATCACTCAGACGGTCAGGTCACCGCACGCCGCTGCAGCAATAACACTGATGATGATGATAAATCAGGTGTCCGTGAGGAAGACCTGACGAGACGGTGAAGGTGTTTGACTCTCTGCTCTCTGTGCAGAAGACCATCCAGACCTCACCCATCGACTACATCAGGTCCTTCCGGATGTTCAACGTCACACACACTGTGTACACCCACAGGTACGCCCCCCCCCCCCGTGTCTAATGAACCGCCTTTAACCTGATCTCTGCCGGTCTCCATGGTAACCCGCTCCCTCCTGTCTGCAGCTATCTGGGACTGGGTCTGATGTCGGCTCGACTCGCCGTCTTAGGAGGCGTCGACGCTTCGCCCTGTACGTTCCTTACTCGTTTTCCTTCCTGTTTTTCAGCCCCCCCCTCCAGATAAATAAGCCATTATCTAATCTTTTAATAACAGCGAGATTAATGCCTCGCCTGCTGCCAGCTGTTGCTGCGATTTAGCTGCTGTAAGAAGCTGCACACAGACCCGCCCTGCTGCCTGCGCATGGCCAGAGCGTGGACAAAATAAGGGGAACACCATTAGCCTCTTTAATACAGCAGCTCCCTCTGTGTGTCTGTGTGAGCAGTGGGGGGCAGCACTGAGCTGGTCAGCCCCTGCCTCGCTCCGGAGTACTCGGGCAGGTGGGAGCACGTCGACGTCGTCTACACTGTGAAGGGACAGAAGGCAGGTACGGTGCGCGCGGTGATTTGGTCGGTTGGTTTACCCATCATGCAGCGGGAGCGTGTAGGAACCTTGCGGCTGTGTGTGTTTCAGGGGAGCCGGTTTACGAGGCGTGTCTGAACAAAGTGGAGAAGGTTCTGTACAGGAAGGTGGTGAGAGCGTCCGAAGCGGCAGACGTGGAGTTCTACGCCTTCTCCTACTACTACGACCGGGCCGTCGACCTCGGCGCCATCGGTAGGAAGCTAATGCTAATGCTAACACCTGTTTCCTTCAGAAACTCTGGTCACATTTCTACACAGGAGCAGCTCAGAAAAATCATTTTTTCCCAGTAATTTAATTCAAAAAGTGAAACTTTTATATTTTCTGCAGTCATGAAATATTTTTTAGTTTTAATCTTGATGATTTCAGCTCATGGAAATATTGAAATAAATGCTGATTTGAGAACAGCCTTTAGTGAATATTTTATTCTCATTCATCAAGTTTAAATAAAAAAAGGTTGAATTTTTTACTTTAGATGTAAAGAATCTAAAATATAATAAAGTTTCACTTTTTGACTTGAAAATGAGATGCTCCTGTGTTTCACGTGTCGAACATGTCGGACTTCCTGTTTCTCTGCTGTGGGATTGAACCGTTAACGTCAGATGTTTTCTGTGTTCAGAGGAGAAGGACGGAGGAACCATCCGGGTGTCCGATTACACTGAGGCAGCAAAGAGAGGTGAGGCGGCGCCCTCCGGCTGTCAGCGCTCTGAACTGCACGTTGCACTCAGAGCTGAAGCTGTTTTCATTAATCATCTTTAGATCTTTCATTTACTTTTTATTCAAACCTCCCTGATAAATAAGATAAGGTGATATTTCATTAAAAATCTTATTTTCAGTTAATTTATTTTAGTTTTATCTAATTTAATGAAAACTATGAAGTTTGATTGTTTTAATCATCTTAAATTCAAACTGTGGCTCTTTTTTACTGTTTACATCCAAACAGCTGATACATCTAGTGTTTTTCTTTCTGATTTTAAACGCTGCTGTCGAGGTGGAGCTACTTTGATCTGATAGGTGTATATATAAATACACAGGTGCATGTTAGAATTAGAATATTGTGAAAAAGTTCATTTTCCCCGTAATTTAATTCAAAAAGTGAATTTTTGAAAATATTCTAGCTTCATTAGACACAGAGTGAAATATTTCAGGCCTTTTTTTGTTTTGATCTTGATGATCACAGTTTACAGAAATCAAAAATCTCAAAATATTAGAATAATGAATGTTTAATGCAGAGATGTCGACCTTCTGAAAAGGTTCATTTATGCTCTCAGCACTTGGTCGGGGCTCCTTGTGCATTAGTTCCTGCATCAGTGCAGCCTGCGGAGCTGCTGAGGTGCTATGGAGGCCCAGGTTCTTCGGTAGCGGCCTTCAGCTCGACTGTATTGTTGGTCTCTCGCTGTCCCCTTGACCTGAACCCCATAGATCCTCTTTTTATCCTTTATTTATTCAGGGAGCTTCACTGAGGAAGCCCTGATCACAATCACACCTGGAAGTTGCCCAGTACAACCAAAACCATCTAGCTGCAGCTTCAGCTAGATGGTTCGCAACAGAACCCGGGACTGCAGTTCTTTTGCGACAGCGCCATCTAGTGGACTGGTGGTGGTAATGCGCAGCAGCAGGAAAGAAGTTAACCCTGTCTGCTGTCAGCTGTAGGGTTAACCGGTCGACATTCATATAATCGGTAACTTTGGTTTAGGCCATAGACAGTAACATCACTTCCTGTTTAAAGAGGTCACCTGATGTGTTGCAGTCTGCAGCGGCCTCTCCGTCAGTCCTCCACAGAGTCCCTTCCTCTGTCTGGACCTGGTCTACATCTCAGTCCTGCTGCAGGAGCTCGGATTCCCCCCCCACAAACAGCTGAAGGTGAGTAACGGTCTGGGCCACGCTGACCCCCCTGTGTTTGAATCCGGGTCTGACCTGTTGTTTGTTTGTGTGTCAGCTGGCGAGGACGATCCACCAGGTGGAAACCAGCTGGGCTCTGGGGGCAACCTTTCATTACATCGAGTCCCTCAAGAGACACTGAAGCTTTTATTGTGAAAAACCAGAGATCCTGGACCTCCTGAAGACCTCATGCGGCCCCCAAAGCCTCCCTGTGACAGACCGGAAACCCTCCATAAACACTAAGCAGACTCTGCATTAAACCAGTTTAGCAGAAATGAAAACGTTTTCACCTCCTTTAATCTTTGAGTGTTCGGTTATATGTTGAACCTGTTGTTGGATTTTATTATTCTATGTTGTGTCAGCGTGTGTTTGTTTTGAGTCCTTTATATTGACAGTAAATCTGGATTCAGACATGTTTTAACTTTTATTGACCCGAGGTCAGGGGCGACACTCCAGTCTGCTCCCCCGTCCCAGTGAAACCAGTAAACCAGGACGGGGTTCACGTCTCCGACCTCACCACGTTAGACTTGACCTGTTTGTACGACAGCGCTCTGATTGTTTTCTGCTCTGAAGGATCTCCTGTTGAGTTTGGGTCCGATTCAAACGTCTCAACTTTAATAATAATAAAATCTACAGAAGCTGTAAAACGTTTTCAGGCAAACTGTAAAAAGGTTGTGATAACAGAATGTATTTTTGTCTGATTATTTTACACCTGCTACCTAAAACTATCTTTCTTGTGCATTTTAACTTTGTTCAAGAAAATAAACTATTTTGATTATTTACAGTCGATACGTCTTTACTAGTAAATTGTCTTGCTGCTTGTCCGTTACTGTTTATACTGAAATCAATGATTATTTTACAACTGAATACATTTGACGTGAATTCCAGCTGCTGAGTTATGCTAAGCTACTTAGCTTCAGCAGGAGTTTAGCTGGGTTTGTATTCTCCATCGTGAGTCCCGATTGAACTTGTCAAGCGACGCCTCAGGCCTTTAAAATGGCTATTTTTTTTATCTAGCAGTGAGTTCAGCAGCAGCTTCCAGTGCAGTTATGGTGTGTTTCAGGCAACTCGGAAATTTCCAACCATTTCTAGAAAAGTACCATGAACAGAACTTTACGACCCACTTGTGACAAAATACGAGAAGCAGCAGAATGACGTCACATAAACGGATCTTCACCTGTATGTAATCAGAATAAAAAGCTCAGATAGTAAAATCACTGATGTCGTAGTATCAGAATCTGAAATACTTCATTGATCCCTGAGGAGAAATTCTGTAATGTTCAGTGAAACACGCTGGCAGAGTTACTTCAGCTGTGTGCACAAGTCAAGAACCATTATGCACCTGGAAGGGTGGAGCAGTGGATAAGACACATGCCTTGGTGTGAGACCTGTGTTTGATTCCCACTGTGACACATCCATCAACGTGTCCCTGAGCAAGACACTTAACCGCTCGTTGCTCCAGAGACGTGCGACCAGATGTAGCAGCTGCAAGTTGTTTTGGGTAAAGCTACATGAATAATTATTATTGGACAGCTTTAGCGTCGTGAGTTGCGAGGCGTCTGGAACGCAGCATATCTGCTGACTTTAAAGGTTTTCGTTGGTGAAGCATGTCAGGAGGTCAGACTGCAGTCAGGTTCTGAAGATGAGATGCAGCTGCAAGCTTGGAAAATGTTCATGAAGCTCGTGCAAATATGTTTTTGTCCAACTGTCATTTCCAAGAAATCAACCCTCGTCGTTAAGGTCGCCAGTTCCAGTTGTTTTGTACCGTCGATGCTTCCACCTGCTCCCTTTCTGACGAGTCTGATTAAAGTCTTCTGGACTCATTCACAGCTTCACTTCGGTCTCAGAGATGAATATTTATAACTTGGTGGATGATTGAAGCTTCATGATGAGGCGGGAAAAATCCACGATGCGGAAACCAGAGTGGCTGGACAGAGAAATGAAATCTGACCTGTCAGGTTCACCTGGGACAACATGGGCGAGTTCAATCTCAAAACGGCTTCGAGGTATGTTTTCTCCCGTTTGGTGGGCGTGTCACAGGTGCAGTGTTAAAAAAAAAAAGAAAAATCAGCACGCTTGCGCACACAGCGATGTGTTCAAGGCACCACCGTTTCTGTTGAAATAAGGGTTTTGCTACATTTTGTAGGTGCTTAACTTGTAAACATGCCTCAAGGCACTGAACACACCGTCTGCAGCCAAACAGTTCAGACACAAAACTTTTATTCATGTGAACTTTCCCCAACAAACAAGCTCAGATCAGATAAATGAACACGTGTCAGGTCGCTGTGATGTCGCAGCCGACCAGGAAGTAGGCTAATGGATTCACCTGAAAACGTTCACAGCAGCAGCAGAGAAGCTTTGAGCCGAACACACAGTTGTCAGATGTGACAGCAGCTTCGGAAGCAGGAAGAGAGCGAACAGTGGGAGGAACAGGAAGAGGCGGGTCTCAGGTGAGGAGGCGGAGTCTCAGAGGAAGGCGTCGCACCACTCCTTCAGACACTGAGCGCAGGACCCGGCCTGACGGGAGTTTGCTCCGCTGGCGTCTTTCAGCCACTCGGTGAACATCTCTGTGTCTTTCTTCAGCAGCAGGAACTGACCCAGAACCACGTAGGCCTGAAACACAGAGGTCAAAGGTCAGCTTCTCGTTCACAGACCTCTGCAGACGTCCTGGTTTCATTTCAGGAGTGTGTGGTTTAAACTGCCTGCAGTGATTCACCCATTCCACACTTTATCAATTTCAAAGGGTTCAAAATGCTGCTGACAGACTAAACTGCAACAAAGAAAAGACAACAGAACTGAAATTTATATTTACTCATTCGGCAGACGCTTTTTAGCCAAAGTGACATTTGCCAATACAGTAAGAGATCTACTGATCACAGTAGACACTACTAAGAGCTGTTCGTACAGCATCAGTGGGGAAAATACGTAGAGGAAGAAGTAACAGTTAACAAATAGGAGTGTTGTAAGGAGCCAGAAGAAGAGCACAGGAAGTGCATGTCAGAGGTCAGAGGTGTTGTTCTCTGCAGAGTTTTCAGGAGCTTCTTGAAGTTAGAGAGGGACGCCCCTGCTCTGATGGCGTGTGGTAGCTCGTTCCACCATCGTGGTGTCACAGATGAGAACAGGGACTGAGATCGCTTTGTGTGAAGGGATGGCAGAGCCAGGCGGCGTTCGCTGGAGGAGCGTAGCGGCCGAGAAGGAACGTAAGTTTGGATTATGGACCCAGCAGTCTCTCTGTATGCAGCATCAGGGACTTGAGTTTGATTCTGGAGGCCCCAGGGAGCCAGTGGAGTCCTTTTGGGCTGATCAGAAACCAGACGCGCTGCTGCGTTCTGAACCATTTATAGGGGTTTCACCGCACAAGTCCTTATAGGCAAGTCCTGCCGCTCGGCAGCCATCTCGGCAACACCTCCGGGCAGCTACTTCGGACTGACAAGACCGGGCTCCTATCTGACTGAATGGGGAGAGAGCCAGGACTTTCACCAGGACATAAACACTACATGAATACAATCAGCAGGAAAATCTGTTAAAAATCGCTGAAAGAGTTTGTTACGTCCCCGCTGTCTAGGGGTAGGAGAGACGTAAACATAAACCAGATGAATTTGGTATGGGTGGAAAGATTATTATTAAGCAGTCGGATAGACACAAAATAGTCAAACAGAAAATGGGCAAGTGGGTGCTGCGTAAAACAAAGAACCAAATATAACAAAAAGAGATCCCTCCTACGTGGGGGATTACTAAACTACTTGAAAAAAGATAAACAAAAACCTCTCTAGCCGTTGCTCAGAAGTGGAAAAAACACAGGGAGCGCAGCACCCCTAAACCTAGTGTCACTAAACAAATATTTAACTACCAGGTGTGGGTAATCAATCCCTAGCCCAAGTCTGTAGACCACCTACTGGGATCAGCCCAGGTGAGTTACCAACTCTCAGTAACACACAGATCTCACAAACACAGAAGCTGTTTCCACTGAGGATACAGGCACACACAGAGTTCAAGGTTAGGACCAGCGTCAGGGCAAACCACATGGCAAAAGGTAGCTGCCATGAACCAGCAGCAGACCAGCCTATTTGAGGGGGAAGGTACGAAGGCGGTCCTGCAGGCAGCTTGGCGATTGGAGAAGGGGTGGTGTGCCGCTCCAATCAGAATCGTCGGAGATGGGAGGCGGGATCAGCCAGGCTTGCCGAAGTCCAGCCAATCCCCCGCCTCACAGTGGAACACATGCAGGGAGAAACACAGGCAGCAGTGACACACAGACGGCTGCTCTCGGCAGCCGTAACACTCCCCCCCATAAAATACAGACTATAAGGTTTGAAATGAAGTCAGATCACTACATAATGCACATCTCTATACATCATTCTCACAGCCTAGATAATGCGTCAGCGATCACATTTTCGGTCCCTTTCTTGTGGCGTATCTCGAGGTTGTAATCCTGTACAATCAGAGCCCAGCGCATAAGCCGTTGGTTCTGATTGTACATGCGGGAAAGGAACACAAGTGGGTTATGATCCGTGTAAACTACTACGGGCAGAGAACTAGACCCAACGTACACCTCAAAGTGTTGCAAGGCCAACAACAAAGCAAGAGTCTCTTTCTCAATGGTAGAATAATGGAGTTGATGTTTGTTAAACTTCTTGGAGTAATAGCACACCGGACGGTCCACTCTGTCAGTACCACTCTGGAGCAGGACAGCGCCAGCCCCCACTGCACTGGCATCCACCTCTAGCTTAAATGGCTTAGCCAAGTCCGGGGCAGCTAACACAGGGGCATGACACAATAACGCCTTGGCGCTGTCAAACGCCATCTGACACTCTGGGGTCCACACGAAATCAACCTTGGGGCTAAGCAGCTGTGTTAACGGCTGCACTACAGTAGAAAAGTTCCTACAGAAACCTCTGTAGTAACCGGCCATGCCTAGAAAAGAGCGAAGTGCCCGACGCGTAGCTGGGACAGGACAGGCACTCACCGCAGCAACCTTAGCCTCGACAGGGCGAACCTGTCCCTGTCCAACCTGTTTTCCCAAGTATGTGACGGTGGCTTTACCAAACTCACATTTGGCTAGATTCAGGGTGAGATTGGCCTGGGCAAGACGGTCAAAAACCTGCGTAAGGAGAAGCAGGTGCTCCTCCCAAGTGTCGGTGTAGAGTACTAGGTCGTCCAAGTACGCGCTACAGTTACTGACACCAGCTAACACAGTGTTTAGCTAACGTTGGAACGTGGCGGGCGCATTGCACATACCAAAGGGCATGACGGTATACTGCAGGAAGTGATCGGGGGTAACAAACGCAGAAACATTGGAGGCACGCTCGGTCAACGGGACTTGCCAGTAGCCTTTTAACAGGTCCAATTTACTGACAACACGGGCATTTCCCAAATTGTCGACACAGTCCTCCATGCGGGGCAATGGGTATGAGTCGCGCACTGTGACAGAGTTAACCTTCCTGAAATCTGTGATAAAACGCGGTGAACCATCAGACTTCGCTTCAACTAAACAAGGGGAGCTCCATGGGCTTGAGCTGGGTACAGCTAAACCGTGTTGGAGGAGGTACTGGATTTCTCCCTTCATTAACTCACGCTTGTTTTGGTTAGCACGGTACGGGTGAACTTTAATGGGCCGGGGGTCTGTCAGCTCAACATCATGCTCAATAACATGAGTTCTGGTCGGGATGTCACAAAATAGACACAAGAATTGGTCAACTAGCTGCATTACGTCCTGTTGGGCTGCAGCAGGCAAGTGCTGTAACTGGCTCGGCAGAGTTTGCAAGGCTTCGGTGTTGAGGAGCCGGGCGCTCGGATGCTCCGGATGACGCGGCCGCAGGTCATCAGGATCGGGCGCGGATGCAGGCTCTGTAACAATTACTGCCACAACAGCGGGGACGGGCGTAGCGGTTGACGAGGTGGACTCATTTCCCTTAACCGGAACTGTATCTCTGTCTCTAGCGTGGTATAGCTTCATCATATTTATATGACAGACCCGGGTTTTCTTCCTACTCTCGGGAGTACTAATCACATAATCCGTGTCACTTAGACGCTCACGGACTTCATAAGGTCCAGAAAACCTAGCAGAAAGGGACGAACCTGTAACAGGTAGTAGGGTTAATACCTTATCGCCTACATGAAAACGTCGGGACACCGTAGAACGATCGTAGCGGGCTTTCATCACTGCTTGTGACGCAGAGAGGAACTGCTTGGCGGTGGCATTAGCTTGATGCAAGCGTTCTCTGAACTGACTAACGTAGTCTAATAGGTTGCGGGGGCACACACACTCACGAGACAGGAACTGATCATGCAGCACTTTAAGTGGCCCGCGGGTGTGTGTGCAAACACGAGCTGTGCTGGACTAAACCCTAATGATTCTTGCACCGCATCACGAGCAGCAAACAGCACAAAGGTAGCTGCCCTGAACCAGCAGCAGACCAGCCTATTTGAGGGGGAAGGTACGAAGGCGGTCCTGCAGGCAGCTTGGCGATTGGAGAAGGGGTGGTGTGCCGCTCCAATCAGAATCGTCGGAGATGGGAGGCGGGATCAGCCAGGCTTGCCGAAGTCCAGCCAATCCCCCGCCTCACAGTGTACCACATGCAGGGAGAAACACAGGCAGCAGTGACACACAGACGGCTGCTCTCGGCAGCCGTAACAGAGTTTGACAACTTTGCCCCAAAATAAGGTTTAAAAAGCATTTTTCCCGACCGGTTATACTTCGACTGCGCATGAGTCTCTGGAGACAGCAGCAACATGGTCTGAAAAGGACAGCTGGTCATCAATCATGAAGTTTCTCACCGCCCTGGTTGGAGAGATGGTTGAGGAGTTTGTAGTTTGATGTTATGGTGGATAGATTGCTTGGTTTAGTTGAAGGTGGCGAGCCGTCATCCATGCAGATATGTCTGATAGACGGTCCGTGATCCGCGCCAAGATGTTGGCGTCATCGGGCAGGAAGGATAGGTAGAGTTGAGTATCGTCTGCGTAGCAGTGGTCCATATTCTGCTCCTTGCTGTATGAGCTGATTTCTTTTTCTAATTTAACCACTTCTGATTTTTATTATTAGGTTTAACTCCTGATGTTTTTAAATGCGCTATATAAATAAAGGTGACTGCACTTGCTCCCTGCAGCCTGCGGGGGGCGCTACACATGGCTTTGGTTATAGTTGGTGTGTTTTCTCTACCTTGTCGAAGCCCTGCTGCTCCAGCTTCTTCCCCAGGATCTCTCCGATGCCCGACAGAGCCGTCACAGACTTGTCTCCCATCGGCTCGCCCACAAAGTCCCGGTGCTTCTGAGACGTCGTGGACATCCTGGAAGACATGAACAGACGCTAGCAGTTAATTGTTTATTCAGTCATCAAAAAACAGTCATTGTAAACTCAAACACTAGATAGTGACTGAAAAGGCTTATTATATTATTATATTATTATATACTGGGTGTTTTTTATCTGCAACTGAAGAATCAGACGAGCTGCTTCACACACTGTAACTTCAGGTGCTCATTTTATTAATCTGTCCAAGAAAACTCTTTTAAACCTTTTAAAAGTAAATCTCTTTTTTTTTTTCTATTTACTCTGAAGACATTTCAATCATTTCAATTTGTTTCTTCAATCTTTTACATTTAATTATATTACATATTTTTTTATTATGCAAATAAACCTTTTATTTGTTATTTAGCATTTCTTGTGCACTATGTTTCAGAACATTTAACAGATGCTTTCACATGGAGGGGACATGTCCCCACCGTCCTCGCAGTAAATGACATCTATGAACCTGCTGGTGAATGAATTTCCTGCTGATCAACAGTAGTCCAACAGAAAAAGTCTTAATTAAATGGCCCCTTTTATCAGAACATAATTAACTTTTAAAAAAGGCTGGAAAAGTTTTATTTTCAGAAAACTTCATCTTAAATCATCATACATCTTAATTTCTACATTTCTGTCTTCAAACTTCAGAATTCATCTTTCTGCTTTAACATTTAGCTTCTGTCCGGTCTGCCCTCTGCTCGTACTGAATAATCTCTACGGACTCTACACACCCAATGACTGACGTGCAAAACCTAAAACTGGACCAACTTTCTCCAACCTTCTTTAACCTCTAAAGGACGATATCATGGACATTTCCAAAGACACATGCGAGTGTTCAAGTGTTCAAAACTGTTTGAAACCAAGTCTTTATCTTTTAATATCACTGAGCGGCTTTCAGCAGTCTGTCTCCACTGCAGTGTTCCTACCTCCACCTTCCCTCTTTAACCTCTCACCTCCGTCTGTTCACCAACACGAAATGTTTGTTTAAGTTTATATATTACATATCCTGCCTGCTTACATTTAAATTACGGTTTAATATTTATTATAAACTAAAGTTTGTTTCAGATGCAGTGGTGGAAATACTACTGTAGTAAAAGTACTAGTACTACACTGTGAAGATACCTTAGGACAAGTCAAAGGTTCTGTATTCCAATGTTCGTTCAGTAAAAGTACTAATACGACTCTGTGAAAATACTCCAGGACAAGTAAAAGTATGCAGCAACATGTACAGTATGACAGTAAGTATCGCAGTAAAAGTACTCGTGTTGCAGTAAAATGTTCTCTGAGGTGTATTTACTACAGCTGTTCAGGTGTGACGTCACCTCCCACCTGATCGTTCTGATTGGTTAATCCACTAATGATTTCAGATTTCTTTCCATGAACTGACTGATTTTTGGTTCCAGAACAACAAGCTGGAGTCTCAGGGGAACCGGACTGCGGGCTCCTGCTGGACTCGGTTCGGTTCAGAAAGACTGTACCTGCTGGTCTGGACCTGCTGAAGCTGGAGCCGGGTTCACGTGCTGGAGGTTCGGACACACGGACAGAGGCTGCAGAGAGACACACAGTTCAAAGTTCTGCAGAAACTCTGTGAGCGGAAACAGGCCGCATCTCGTTCCTGTCTGAAGAGCAGGTGAGTTACCTGCGGCGGCCCCGAGCGGCTCGACTCACCTGAGCTCAGGAAACACATGAGACTTCAGAGCAGCGCCGACAGAAAGGCGTTTTATTCTGAAACCAGGAAGTACCAGCTACACAGACTGACGCTCTGAGCCTGACGTCACGACGCAGATGGTCAAAGATGGTTTGTGTTGAAGATGCGTCACTACGACCTGCAGACTATTGATCCACTCTTTCCTGCTTCCTGGTGTAGTTTTCTCTCCTCTGGTAGTCATGACATTGAAGCTCACCTCATTCATTTATTGTCATCAAGGTAATTTTTCATTTTTAAACAACACAAGTTTGTATAAAGAAAAGAAAGTTCGTAGTCCCTTAATGTCACACACACAAAACTTAACAGATAATCAAATGTTAAATCAAAACTACCGCACACTGAAATGGCTTTACTATATTTATTGTGAATAACGTGTTTTGCCTTCTGATTCTATGGCGTCTTCAGGTTCCCGCAGTGAAATTGCAAAAACACACAGGTGTGCTAAATAGGCAATGTGTAGGTCAGATGCCAGTAATCCCAATTTCCATTTTTTTATATTACATTTTTTAAAATGTATTTTCATTTGAATAAAAATAAACACTATAACACAAACGTCATAAATATGATCACCATCACAAAATATATAGAGAGAAATATACATAAGTCACAAGAATCACATTGTTTTACACAAGTCCATAAAAAGACTAATATGAACTATTAAGGACCTTAGGACAGATAACCTGTAGGTCCTACCTCTGTCCCTCTGCCACTGAACGGAAGGGCCAGGGGCCCAGGATCTCAACTTACCCTGAAGGTGAAAATCACCTCTGATAAATGTCTAATCATAATCACCACAGCTCAATCATCAGACGCAGCGGTTTACATAAAGTAATATAAAATAAAAGTTACAGTTACAAAACATACACAACTTATACAAAATAAGCATTATAGGTTAAAAAATCAAGACTTAAAATGCAATTAACAAATTTACAAATATATATCATTTAAACTATGATATATAAATATCAGTCAATAACATAACTATCTATCAAAATTAGCTAATATTATTGATTTTCTTTCATTTTGTTTCAGGTTGAACCAACTGAATTCATTTAAAACTCTTCCACAAACAAGCAGAAGTTCTTCTTTATAAATTGGAGTTCAGAGTGAGACCTCATCCACACTTTAAGCTCTTTGTTAGACATTCCTCAGAATCCCTTAATTATCTGCAAACAAAGGACAGTGAAAAATATGACCCACTTCATTTTTTGGATGATTAGGTACATAGATTCAGCATACAGGTAATCTCCAAATGTTACTGAATTTTATAAGAAAACTTTGTTTCTTATTATTGTAAAACCCCTGCAGACTCATGATTTCGTCATGAGGTCTGTGAAGTATAGTTATGTTTGGTGTGTTATTTGTAAGCACATATTAGCAGAGGACTGTATCAATCTGAAAAATATCTGAATTGTTGTATTTGTCAGTAGCTGCATTTGCTGATTATTAAGTAAACAATTCAAATTCTTCAGAGTTTGACAGAGTTTGGCCTGAACTTTTTTCTTGACCCAGTTCTCTTTAGCAGGGTGGTGGGCTTAAGTACAGTCACCTGTCAGTTTAATATATCTAAAGACTTAAGGCAATAGTACTGTATGTTTTAAGTCTTGAATGGGGAGAAAGTGGACCACATACTGTTCACTTACCTGAATATCTCCTTGGTTATCGGTCAAAGTGCATGATGCATGAAAAGAACTGTAACTAGATATTTGCTGAATCACTGTTACCTTAAACTGAAGAACCAGGATTATTTGGTTCCTTATTGAACCTGTATGGTGACATAAATTTTAGATAATGACAAAATCAAGACATGAAATCAACGAGTCACACTCTCAAAGGGAAAAACCACGCTCTGGAATAAAAATGGAAAATAGTCCCATTAGATTTCAACATGCATAATTCAATTCAATTTTATTTATATAGCGCCAAATCACAACAACAGCGCTTTTCATAAAAGAGCAGGTCTAGACCGTACTCTATGATGCTATTTACAGAAGCCCAACAGTTCCCACCAAGAGCAGCACTAGGAGACAGAGGCAAGGAAAAACTTCCTTTTAAGAGGCAGAAACCTCGAGCAGAACCATGGCTCAGGGTGGGCGACCATCTGTCTCCACCGGTTGGGGTGAAGGAGAGAGAGAGAGAGAGAAAGAGAGAGAGAGAGAGAGAGAGAAGGCAGCCTACACAATATCCACCAGAGGTACAGACAGTAAAGGTGATGTTGCTATAGACTAAATGAAAATGGTACAGAGATTTATAGTAGTGTTAATGGTAACAGTCGTATGTTAATGATTATAATAACAATAATAAGACTAGAACTGGAACCTGGAACCTGGTTCCACAGGAGAGCTTGATAGCTGAACGCTCTGGCTCCTAGTCTACTTTTGGAGACTCGGAACCACAAGTAACCCTGCATTCTGGGAGCACAGTGCTCTGGTGGTGTAGTAAGGTACTATGAGCTCTTTCAGATAAGATGGTGCCTGACCATTAGAGCTTTGTAGGTAAGAAGATGATTTTAAATTCTATTCTGGATTTTACTGGAAGCCAATGGAAAGAAGCTAAAACAGGAGAAATGTGATCTCTTTTCCTGGTTCCTGTCAGAACACGTGCTGCAGCATTCTGGATCAGCTGAAGAGTCTTAATGGACTTTTTCGAGCAGCCTGATAATAAAGAATTGCAGTAATCCAGCCTAGAAGTAACAAATGCATGGACTAGTTTTTCTGCATCATTTTTTGACAGGATGTTCCTGATTTTCGCAATATTACGTAGGTGAAAAAAGGCGGTCCTTGAAATTTGCTTAATGTGAGACTTAAACGACATGTCCTGATCAAAGATGACTCCAAGATTCCTCACAGTGGTGCTGGAGGCCAGGGCGATGCCATCCAGGGAAACTATATCTTTAGATAATGCATCACGGAGGTGCTTGGGCCCCAGAACAATAACTTCAGTTTTATCTGAGTTTAACATGAGAAAATTACATGTCATCCAGGTTTTAACATCCTGAAGGCACATTTGAAGTTTAGCTAACTGATGAGTTTCATCTGGTTTGATCGATAGATATAACTGAGTATCATCTGCATAACAATGAAATCTTATGGAATATTTCCTGATAATATTGCCTAAAGGAAGCATATAAAGTGAAGAGGATTGGTCCGAGGACAGATCCTTGAGGAACTCCATGACTAACTTTGGTGTGCATGGAGGACTCATCGTTAACATGTACAAACTGAAATTGATCTGATAAATAGGACTTAAACCAGCTTAGAGCGGTTCCTTTAATGCCAATGAAATGTTCCAGTCACTGCAATAGGATCTGATGGTCAATGGTATCAAATGCAGCACTAAGATCTAATAAAACCAGTACAGAGACAAGTCCTTTGTCTGATGCATAAGGAGGTCGTTAGTAATTTTCACCAGTGCTGTCTCTGTGCTATGATGAGCTCTAAATCCTGACTGAAAATCCTCAAATAAACTATTGCTCTGTAGAAAGTCACCAGCTGTTTAGCAACTGCTTTCTCCAGAACCTTACAGAGAAATGGAAGGTTAGATATAGGTCTATAGTTGGCTAAAACATCCGGATCAAGTTTGGGCTTTTTCAGAAGAGGTTTAATTACAGCTACTTTAAAGTACTGTGGTACATAGCCTGTTGATAAAGTAGATTGATCTATCTAGTATAGAGGTGCTGACTAAGGGTAAAACATCTTTAAGCAGCCTAGTCGGGACGGGGTCTAAGAGGCAGGTTGATGGTTTAGATGAAGAAATTATTGAAGTTAGTTGGTAAAGATTGAGTGAAGCAAAACAGTCTAAACATGTATCTGGTTCTACAGCTGTTTCTAAGGTTCCTGAGTTAAGAGATAAGTCGGTGCCAGTTGAGGGCAGGTCTTGGTGAATTTTGTTTCTAATAGCTAGAATTTTATCATTAAAGAAGCTCATGAAATCGTAACTACTGAGAGCTATGGGAATACTTGGCTCAATAGAGCTGTGACTCTCTGTCAGCCTGGCTACAGTGCTGAAAAACCTGGGGTTGTTCCTATTTTCCTCTATTAATGACGAGTAGTACGCTGCTCTGGCATTACGGAGGGCCTTCCTATAAGTTTTAAGACTATCTTGCCTTAATAGGTAGGATGATCATGTCCACATGAATCAGCTGACAGGAAGCCTCAGCAACACTTGGGATCCTGTAGCGCAAATGAAAACATGAGTCGGCAGGAAGGAAGTCATCCACAGCCAAATACTACCTACACATAGGAAGGCAGGTCCTGAAAAGTCAGCTGAATGGGAAGAACAAGATCCATGCCATCAACAAATACGCCTGCCAGTCGTCAGATACCCAGCTGGTAAAAGAAACTGGCCAGAGGAGGAGATAGAGGCCCTGACATCAGACAAGAAAGCTCCTAACAATGCATGTAGGGTTTCACCCCCAAACTGGGAGAGTGGCTCCAGTAGATTCCAGCACAACATCTGATGTCTCTGTCCGAGGAGTGCAGTCCTGGGAACATCTAAGGACTGCATAGAACCCTCACACTCCAGGCCTCCTGGCGGAGGACCAGAGCTTAAGGGACGACACATAACACCCAGCAAGGGGTGAAAGGGGGATTTATACATGTGTGTATATATTAATTTGTTTTAGAATCTGTGAAACAAATAGAAAAAGTTATTTACACATTCTCTTCCCTGTAAATTTTAGTGCCCACCATGCAAGCAAGACACAGTCAATCTGCACCTGTGTGGTGGAAACAAGGGAGGATGCCTGATCAAAGAGGGGAATGATGCTATAGGAGAAAGGATTACTACTTCCAGGTCCAGGCACAGCTGAGTACTGAGACAGAGAATTTATATTTTATCTTTTGAGATGATGTGATTTCCAAAGAAACTGTATCACTCCAGAAGTTGGGGCAGCAAGTAACAAACTAACATGTTGATATGTAATATGAAATGAAATACAACTGAAAACATTGAAATGACCGTAACTTTTTTTGTCAATCAGATGTATATTGAGAAAATTAAATAACATAGAGAAGATTAAATTATACAACAAAAGGTATTAGTGGTTATTTATTTACAAGAACTATTAATATTTATTGAAGTAGAAAAAAACAGAGACTCAATGATTCAGCTGGGCCAGATCACTCAGGGACCTTTCACACCTAACTCACTTTTGGACTTTTCAGTTTGATCCGAAACAAAATTACAGGTGTGAAACTTTCCCCAGACCACGGTCCTGACCAAACTGACGAAATTTGGTCCAAGCAAAAAAAGAGGTAGCCTCGGTCCGAATCAAAATGAAGTTCTTGCCAAAGCTTTTTTTTATTAATGCAATGTTCATTACAACAAAGAATATGCAAAGGATACAATTAATAAAATACATCTTACATCACCAGAAGCTCAAATAAAATTCAGTTCTTCCAGAATATTGGAGCTTTTCTCGCTTTTTTAATTTTTTAAGTGTTTCATTGAAACACTAATGCACCTTAGTGTTTCAGTTCAGCAGTAATTGAAGCAGGTTTGAAGCAGGTTTGGAGTCCATTTTGATATGTGGATGTGGAAGTACGATGAGGAGCTGCACAAAATAGTTCATATTGTTCATATTAAGGACAAAATATAACGTGACATTCTTATCAAAGCCACCTGCGCAACTGACAGCACGCTAACATCAGGCACGCGTCTTTTTACAAACCAATCCATGTCAAGTATAGGGAGACGCTGCCCACATAGATAATGACGACAGGATGCAAGTATATCATGTAAAGTTCTTGTGCGCTTTCATGATTGCAGTGTGAAAACAAACCAAAACTAACTGAACTGGGGAAAACATCTCCCCGGATGAGTTTGCATCCCTGATAGTAAGATGTTGATAAGAAAAGCAACATTCGGAGTCAACATGCTGATGAATGTGCTTACAGCTATGGAGGACCGCATCTGCCACAATCGAAATTAATACAGAAATAAAAACACACTCAATAAGTAAACATCATTCTCTAATAGAGAACACAGAGACACTGAGGAACCATATGTCCAGAACCCAAACCCAGGATAAAGAGGTTCAGTGAATGTGGTGTTGAAGGTGTGGAGGTGGATCAGTGTGTCAGAGACTCTGAAGAATGACAGAGAGCTAGCAGGACAGTCCACATACACTGCTACTCTGTCAGAGGAGGCGAAGGAGGAGGAGATGGATGTTCTTATGTTATTGTGACAGACAGTATAACCAAAATAGTCAGAGCAGATCAGACTCCAGGACTGATCATTCATTCCAAACAAACAGTCATTACTGTCTCCTCTCCTTCTGATTCCTCTGCAACTCACTGATATTTCAACCCATCCTCTCCACTCGACCTCCCGACCAGTAACAGTGACCAGTCAGTCTATCTCCACACAGCAGCTGAGGCCAATAGGTAAACCTGTCTGGATAATCAGGATATGACTGATCCTCCTTAACATATGTTGACTTCCTGCTGTTGTCAGTCAGTTTGATCTTTCTGTGTACTGTCTTTGTGTCGAGTGTGAGTTTACAGGAATCTGATGGAGAGAAGGAGACACAATACAGTTGCATTATTTATTGCATTACGTTATTGATCTATCATCTGTTCATTGATTGACACTTTGAATGAGTGATGTCACAGTCTGAATGAGGTTGAATGTGTGCTTTGTTTTCATGAATCAAATGAAAACACACTTACACTTCTTCAGACCTGGTCTCAACCATCGGAGTCCACCAGGCTCCACTCTGAAAGGAGGAGGGAGGTCAGACCAGCACATCCTCTTTTAGCATCAAACATGGACGTGACATTGCTCTCATACACAGAGGTTTGATATTTTCTACTAATACACTTACATGTTCACTGCAGCACTTCCACAGCCTGATAATAAATGACTCATCATTTTCACTTTTTCATAACTATTTATCTGTTTATACATAAATGTTCTCATTTCCTGTTTTAATGTATATGAGACAAATCTGCATAAAAAGTAAGATGAAAAGATAAGTCTGTCCACTTTTTTTTCATCTACTTACTAGTTGTTAACTCTCAGCCATGGAACATTTGTGTGTGATGGTTCCTACTCTATCAGACTGTCTGTCAGTGACCGCAGAAGGCCTCTCCATACCTGAGTGTCCAGTCTCCAGTGTGGATCATCCAGTCCAGCAGACAGCAGCTTCACTCTGGAGTCTCCTGGATGATTGTAACTCAGGTCCAGCTCTCTCAGGTGGGAGGGTTGGAGCTCAGAGCTGAGGCCAGAGACGCACAGCTTTCTTCTGTGATCAGACAGCCTGACAACCTGCAGACACACAAAACAGCACACGTCACATAAACATGTTCATGGAAATACTGAAACTAAAAAACTACCGGTGTGAAATCAAGACAATCTCATGGAGTTTAAAAAAAAAAAATAAAAAAATAAAAAATAAAAAATCCTTATTTGTAGAGCACTTTTCAAAACAAGTTACAAAGTGCTTTAACAAGTGTAAAGAATAATACAAAAAAACAAGATAAGAGCATGAAAAATTTATATAAAATTAAAAATACAATAAAATAAAAGGGATAAAATAAAGTCAAATAAGGTCAGGAAAAGCTCTCCTATAAAAGTATGTTTTAAGAAGGGACTTAAAAGAGTTCACTGACTCAGCCGACCTGATTTCCTCGGGCAGGCTGTTCCAGAGCCTCGGGCCCTGACAGCAAACGCTCTGTCCCCTTTAGTTTTCAGTCGAGACTCTGGAACAGACAGCAGACCTCTGCCCGAGGATCTCAAGGTACGTGCTGGTGCGTATGGGACTAAAAGGTCAGAAATATAACAAGGCGAGAGGCCATGAAGAGCTTTAAAAGTGATCAATAGAATTTTAAAGTCAATTCTAAAACACACTGGGAGCCAGTGTAATGAATGATGATTCTTTGTTCTGGTTAAAAGCCTGGCAGCTGAGTTCTGGACAGTCTGGAGTCGATCATAGATTTTTGGGTTAAACAGGTGAAAGGCTGTTGCAATAATCCAGGCGTGATGAGATGAAGGCGTGTAAAATGGTCTCGATGTCCTTAAAAGTTAACATAGATCGAATTTTTGCTATATTTCTAAGTTGATAGAAACATGACTGAACAAGCTTTGTGGTGTGCTGCTCGAAATTTAAATTAGTATCAAACCAAACACCAAGGTTCTTTGCCACAGGCTTAATGTGATTTACTAGGGAACCAGCAGATGGCAGTATTTGATTTGCCATCTGCTGAGACCCGATGACCAGGATTTCTGTTTTGTCTGAGTTCAGCTGGAGGAAATTATTTGACATCCATTTTTTAACTTCACAAAGGCAGTTGTTAAGTGAACTCAGCATTCCAGGGTCTGTGGATCTGACGGGCAAGTATATTTGTGTGTCATCAGCATAACTATGAAAAGAAATGCCATGTTTATGGATAATATGTCCAAGGGAAGCAGATACAAGGAAAACAAAATGGGTCCTAAGACCGACCCCTGAGGCACACCATAATTAACAGGACAGAATGAGGACATAGTTGTTTACAGACACAAAACTTCCTATTTGACAGGTAGGATGAAAACCATTCTAGGGCAGTACCAGAGATCCCCACCCAGTGCCTCAGTCTGTCTAACATGATGTTGTGATCAATGGTGTCAAAAGCAGCGCTAAGGTCCAGGAGTACCAGGACTGAGCACATGCCTTCATCAGCAGACATTAAAAGGTCATTGTGACTTTAAGCAGGGCAGTCTCAGTGCTGTGGTACTTCCTAAAACCAGACTGAAACTTTTCAAATAATTTGTTATTTTCCAGCACAGTGAGCAGCTGTTTGGACACAATTCTTTCTAAATCTTTGCAATAAAAGACAGTTTTGAAATTGGTCTAAAATAATGTGGAGGGAGGGATCTAAACCAGGTTTAGATCCAAGCCGTTTAAAATAATCAGGGACACAACCAGTAGATAGGGAGCTGTTGAAAACAGAGATCAAATGGGCCCAACAGAATCTATACTTTCAGTAAAAACTTTGTAGGTATTACATCAAGTGGGCCGGAGGACACTCTCATTTGTGATACTTGATGTTTTTAAAATGCTCAGACAAGTCGATGGGATGAAATTGGTTAAAACTCTCTTGTTGCTGGTGAGGAACCTCTGAGTAAGAGGCCACGGGGGTAATAGAGGCTCTGATTGACACCACATTATTGGTAAAATAAGATAAAAACAATTCACATCAGTCATCATTACTTCCAGCTGAGGCACAAGGAGGGGTTGGTTTACCAGCTGATCCACAGTCTTAAACAGAAACCTGGGATTGTGTTTATGTGTAGTAATGAGTTCAGAAAATAGTGTGTTCTCGCATCCTTAACCATGTTATTGTAGTTAATTAATAAATCCTTCAGCTGAGGTAATGGACTTGGAGACTGGATTTTTTCCATCTGCGCTCTGCTTTCCTGCATTCCCTTTTTAGGCTGCGAATGCTGTCATTTATCCAGGGTTGCTTACTAGCTTTAGACGTAGGCCTAACCTTTAGAGGAGCAGTAATATTTAGTGACGACAGCAGATATTGAAGTGATCGACCAGATTGTTGGTGTTGGAATCAGACAGGTGTTGGCTTTGGCTCTGAAAGAATGTGCAAAACTTTGAAACACTTTGTTCATTAAAGATGCGAGAACACACGGAGCTTGGCGAGGCGGCATGAGTAACAGGCGAATCGCAGCTAAAAACAATACATCTGTGGTCAGATATGTCATGTCCACTAATTCCACAGAGGAAATGCTGACACCCAGGGTAAAAACCAAGTCCAGTGTATGACCACGGTTATGTGTTTGCCCTTTGACATGTTGTTTGAAGTTAAAAGAAGTGGCCATATTAAAAAGTCAGTTGCATTAACATTGTTGGGGTCATCAACATGAATATTAAAATCGCCACAAAGAACAATTCTGTCATAATTTAAAACCAGTAGATAAAAATTCAGGAAGTTCTGATAAAAATCCTCCAGGCGGTTTTGGGGGGATAAATTATAACAAATATGATAGGTTGCAGCCCTCCAACTTTAAGAGTGAGAACTTCAAAGGAGTTAATTCATCACAGCGTACTTGATGACATTTTAAATTTTTCCTATACACGCTCACTAGCCCACCACCACGACCACTGACCCTCGGTTGACTAAAACAATCATATTGAGGCGGACACAGTTCAGCTAGCTGGCTATAGTCATTCATTTGCAACCAGGATTCAGTTAAAAACATAAAATCTAGATTTGCAGACAAGATAAATCATTTAAGATAAAAGTCTTACTTGAAAGTGATCTCACATTGAAGAGAGCCATTTTAAATGAGTTTGTTCTGGGTGCTGGAGTTGGTGCAGTTGTCCTAATCCTTAGAGATTACTAATATTTCTGTGTGGTGTGCACATTTCGGTTTACTGGTCTATGCGTGATGATGACAGGAATAGAAGTCTGTGGAACAGCGCTGGGAGCAGACGGCTTTACATGCCAGCAGGTGGAGACAGTTGTTTGTGGCAGTGAGCCAGAGATCTGTTCAGTGAGCGGTGGTGTGTCCAGGTGTGCTGCATGAATGATTAGTCATTCACGTAAGTCATGTGTGGACCGCACCACATGCTGTATGTGCGCAGCTAACATTTCTGAGCCCGTTTGTTTGGGTGAAGTCCGTCTGTCTGAAAAAGAGACATTCTTTGCCAGAAAATATTAAAATTATCCACATAAAACACACGGTAAGCCCTGCAGGCGGACTGGAGCCAGTCGTGGAGGCCAAGGAGTCTACTGAAGCGGCCAGCACCGCGACCAACTGTGGGAATGGGACCAGAGATAAAAACGGACTTTCCACACTGCTTTAAAAAGTTAAAAATCTGATTTTGTCAGCTCAGACTGCCGAAGAGCTGTGTCATTTGTTCCGACATGGACTATCACTCTTGTGATGGAGGACGGGAGTGACGGCATCAGGTCCTGGAGTTTTTTTAAAATGTCAGCCGTGGTGGCACCAGGGAAGCAGCGAGTGTTAGTGTTAAAGACGGAGGTTTCTGGTTATGGAGTCACCAATTATTAGTGTGGTTGGGGAGAAAAGGGGACGAGGAGATGCCGGTTGTGGGGTTCCAGAGCAGGACTGACCAGAATCTGCTTCAACACTGCGTGCGGACTGAGGATGGAGTGTGTGAGCTGCCGAGTGTTGTGTTGGAGTAGCAGTAACAGACCTGAGAGAAGGGCTACCCGACGGTGCAGGGTAGAGACGGCCTCCGGAGCGTCTGAGCACAGCCTCCTTCAGGATCCTACGTCGGGAAGCGGAGGTTTTTGACCGGGATGACGGCCACCGATCAGGCCCGGCGGCAGACCAGTGCAGGAGATGTAGCCGGTGGAGGAGATGCAACAGTGTCGGCAGGCACTGTGCGCCGAAAGAGATCCGTATCAGGGAGACTCGAAGCCGCAGGTGCATCAGCTGGATGGACCGGAGTGTCGTTAGACAAGGCTGCATAGCGGTTGGAGAGGCCGATGGACGAGGAGAGGCAGCCCCATCCGAGCCTCTCTTAAAGCCACGGACCACCACTTCAGCCCAGGTTGACTGATGCTTCGGAGTCGAGCAGGATGAAAGCCTGGGAAGACTAGAGGGGTCCCATAACACGGTGTCCTGGATGTTAGCGGTTGTGCTAAGAGAACAATCTGTTTGGCTTGTACTGAAGCCACATCCATAAAGCCAGTCAGCAGGGAATCTTTCTCTTTGAGTTCCTCTGAAAGTCGTCGGATGTCTTCCATAAGGTCAGCAATCTTCTTCTTCGCTTTCTTAAGGAGTGTGCAGTCCTCATGGGCAGAGTTATCTCAGCTAGCATAGTCACCGGATCTTTGTTGCGATCAGTAGCATTGATCGCGTTTTTACGGTCATCTAGCTTAAAATCCATGTCGGATGGCTAAAATCCTTAACCCACGTAAAACTTAAGTTAAATAAAAAGGATATTAAAAAAAAAAAAAAAAAAGTGTTTAAAATTTTGTAAAACTGTTTACTACTTTACCCATTAATTTATCTCAAGGTTTTTTACAAGATAAGATACGATAGACTTTATTAATCCCACACTGGGGAAATTCACTTGGAATGGCAGCTCCATGAGGACACAACAGATAGGAAACACACATTAGATAAGAAAGAAAATTGAAAAATACTATAAATAGTAGGGATAGAAAAATAGGAATAAAGTTTTTACATAATAACTAAGTCTGGACCTGTGGATGCGAGTCACCTGCCACCCTGCTGTTCCTGCACAACATGTAAATAAATGTAAATGTACTGGCACCTTTTCGGCGTTCTCTGGAAGGGTGCTTACTACTTTGCAGTTTGTCTAACCTTTGGACGTAAGACAGCCCAAACATAAAATAAAATAAAATAAATAAGACAAAATATAAAATTTAATTAATTAATTAAATTAAAATAAAATAAAATAATATAAAATAAAATAAAAATTTGACTCCCTATCCGAAGCACTTTGCTAGATCCTCAACATATATTGCATATATACATATATATAGAATAATATATATAAAATATATCACGTCATAGATGACTTCCTCACCTTTTTCCATCCTCTACACCACCATCTCAATGGCCTCAACATCTCGACCTCTGCATTCTACAAACTTGGAGTCCCTCTCTCCCCGGAGAAAACAGAAGGCCCCAACACATCAGGAATTCCTGGGCATCACCCTCGATTCGGTTACTCTAGGCATCCTTGTCCCTGAGAAAATCTACCGCATTTCCTTACTAATTTCCAATTTCTTCTGGCCCACCGTTGCACCAAATGCCGTCTTCTCTCACTGCTATGCCACTTAACTATGCCACCCGGATCATACCACAAGGTTGGTCCTTCCCGTCACATCTCCTTTCCATAGCTGCTTCCGTCCCATCTCTCCATGACCACATCGAACTAGACATCGCATGTAAACGGAGTTTAAACGTGGTTCTGTAACCAGGTTGAAATCATATATTGAATGGCATATTCAAACTGAAGTGTTAATACCTGCACTGTCACTTTAAGACGTCTCAGTTTCACAACGTCAACTCTGCGCCTCTCTCGGTCCGCGCTTTGCTCGCTGAGAGGAGGTAAGGATATTTCTGCTGGTTATCATTAGGAGTTTATTTCGTTTCGTAGATAACATAACAATATGCAGTTATAAAGTGAATGCTAGTCTTAAGAGAGTAAACATACAGCCGTGTCGTTCAAATACAAACCTTGTAAATACATTTTTTAGCAAGTTATATAGGACACACATGTTTTTCAGTGCTACAGGGTTTCCTGTGTGTTTATTTGCTAATAGGAGACTGATGAACAGCGAGTGTGGAAGAGACTGTGTGTTACAGAGCATTTCTTGTTTTCTACTGATTTGTACAGGTATGTGTATTCAGTCAGTTCATTATTTACACAAATATTTTACTGGTTGTGTTTAGCATTCTTAAAACCCATATGTAATCAAATGTATTGGAAATGTTTGTATTTTATTTCATTTATTTTTACATCATATAAACACTCTTATTGTTAAACAGAGGAGCTATGTTAGCTATGTGCTGCAGTATATGTAAGTGTAAATTAGAGCAGTCCGCGCTTTGCTCGCTGAGAGGAGGAGACTGATGAACAGCGTGTGAGACTGCATGTTACAGAGCATTTCTTGTTTTCTACTGATTTGTACAGATATCACTGCTATACAGCCTGCATTAAAGGAGCAACCAGTAGCTGTTTGTAGTCCGGGTCCTTCCTTCAATCAGCACAGTCACAATCACAGAACACAACGCAGATCACACAGACGTTAACGGATGTGCATCCAGACAGATAGATGGCAGACCAGGAACACCCATTACAGTTGCATTTCCTGTCATCCTGGAAGGGCGTCTCCTTTTTCCACAACGACCACGTCACCAACCCAGAAGACATCCAGCTCTTCACAGATGCTGCCCCTTCCGTCGGCTTTGGCAGCTACATAGGCGGTAGTTGGTTCGCAGTGGACTGGCCACCCGAATTTCTCTCTCTCCTTCCCCTACCATCTATGACATGTACCCAGTCTTATCGCAACCATTCTTTGGGAGTCTAAATGGTCCAAGAAAACTATTGCAATATACTCAGACATAGTGCAGTGGTAGACATAATTAACAGAGGACAGTTCCATTGCACCAGACATAATGCAATTCATGCAGAGGCTCACCATGGTTTTCAGTACAGCACCAATTCATCATCCGAGCCTCCCATATCCCAGTCACAAAAACAAAATCGCTGACTCTCTTTCTCACTCAGATCGGGTTATCTGACTCCATACGCTGACAGAGTCCTAGAATCCATATTCCTACTGGCATTTTTGGCTTTTTTCACCACCTCCAGCCTGCACTGCCATCCGAGTCTACACGCCAGCATGGCATACAATCTGCAGACACACACATTTATCGCCTTTAACGCAGCGAAGCCAACCAATCCGGTCTACCGCAACCCATCTACCTTTTTCCAACTCATTTCTTACCTCAGTCCATACGAACCAATATGTCTCTATGTGGACACAAGAATAGCCAGCCACGCTTCCTCACAAGATCCTCTGTTCGTCAGAGTCAGGGAAAGTAGCCATACTCTTCTGGTTTCACCAAAACTTCCGCCAAATTCTATCCAATTCCGGCATATCCCCCCAAACTCTACTCTGGGCATTCCCTCCAGGCAGGGAATCCCAGACGACATAACCAAATCCTGTCCGCTGGTCCTCACCAGCATACCTCACTTACATTCGCAACGACCCAAACCATATCAAAACGCTCACGCACACCTTTCCATCTGAAGTTCCTTTGGGGGTTTCCACATGTCCGCGGACTAAGAGACAGCTCCCCCACTCAGAGTCTCGACTCCACCGGTTCTCGCACACCTTCTCGCCAGCGGACACTGGTCTGCTCTTCACTCACACATCCATCGTCACGGCTCAGACTCCTCCCCTTCATCCCTCACCTGTCTTCACCTCAACCCTTCATCCATTACACCTCGAGCCCTACCCTTCATCCCTCGATCCTCTCCCCCATCCCTACATCCCTCAGCCCACCCTCTGAGCACACAATCCGTTATTTTCGTACAATCCATCTTGGCTCCATTATCAGCAATAACCATTTTATATTTACTTTCTTCGTAGGTTTGATCACTCACAGTTGGATCCAGGCCAATTTTTGCCAAAGAACCAAAGAACAGCAGCTCTGTGATATGAGCTGAGCGTTTCAAGTGCATAGCAGAGATGCTCACAAGTCTTTGAGCTAGAGTCCAAGTCAAGTCTCAAGTCTTTGAGCTAGAGTCCAAGTCAAGTCTCAAGTCTTTCAGCTACAGTCCAAGTCAAGTCTCAAGTCTTTCAGCTACAGTCCAAGTCAAGTCTCAAGTCTTTCAGCTACAGTCCAAGTCAAGTCTCAAGTCTCTGAGCAAGAGTCCAAGTCAAGTGTCAAGTCTCTCGTGCTTATTACGAATGTAATAGGTTACTAACCTATTTTGCGTTCTGCGCTTCTTTGTTTGGGTCTCGTTGTATGAAGTTTTAAAGCCAAAGTTTATGATGAATGGCACAGCAACTGCGGTGTTTGTTGTCCTTTCTCACATGCGGCCACGCGCAGCAGATGTTACGTGTTACGTAGGCAGGTTATAGGTAACGGAGGAAGGGAATAACGGGATGGTCATCAGAAGTTTCCTAAAAAATAGACATTGTTCACGAGTCCTGCACCTCAAGTCCGAGTTGAGTCTGAAGTCTTTTAAAGACGAGTTTCAAGTCGAGTTTCGAGGCACTGTGTGTGCGACTTAAGTACAGTGAGCACAGTGAGACACAGTAGCTGCAGTTTGCATGCTTCTCTTCATGCGAGGGCAGCATTAGATGATACAAGGACATATTTATTGGACTTGACATAAGTATTGTAGTATAGATTTGATTTATTTTTTCAGGAGCCAAATACTTATTTAATTTTGCCCACAGGCCAATATTTGCCACCAGTTGACTAAAGACCTGTACTGAACTGTACTGTGATCTGACCTGAGAGTTTCCAATGTACAGTGGGGACTCTCGAGTCCAGCAGACAGCAGCTTCACTCCTGAGTCCTGCAGGTTGTTGTTACTCAGGTCCAGCTCTCTCAGATGGGAGGGGTTGGAGGTCAGAGCTGAGGCTAGAGAAGCACAGCCTTCCTTAGTGATCAGACAGACTGACAGCCTGCAGACACAAAACAACACGTCAGATAATCAAACTAAATAAACATACCTGCTGTGAAATCACATAAACGAAGACATTCTCATGGAGGTTACGATTTTACCCATTAATGTAAATCAAGATTTAATTTCTCATCAGTTGAACAGGATAATGATTCCTTATACCTGTAACGGTCACATATTCTGAAGACGTTGAATGAAAATTATGTTTAAATCCACATAATTGTTTTACTTGAATGGTGTGGATATATATATATTATTTATCTCTGATATCATCTACTGGTTAATTAGACTTCATTCTAGGCCCACGTGCTGTACAAAGAAGCTGGAGCACCATGAGGCACAGCAGCTGCCGTTTGCATGCCTTTCTTCATGTGAGGGCAGCATTACAGAATACAAAGTCAAGTTTCTTGGGTTTTACGAAAGTATTGTAGTTACAGATTTGATTTAAACTGCAAAAGTGAAATATTTTTTCAAGGGCCAAATACTTTTTCTGGAGGGCTGAATTTGGCCCACAGGCCAATATTTTACTCCAGTTGACTAAAGACCAATTGGACTGTGATGTGACCTGAAAGTTTCCAATGTACAGTGGGGACTCTTCAGTCCAGCTGACAGCAGCTTCACTCCTGAGTCTTGCAGGCTGTTGTTACTCAGGTCCAGCTCTCTCAGACTACAGGACTGGGAGCTGAGAACTGAGGACAGAGAAGCACAGCCTTTCTCTGTGATCAGACAGCCTGACAGACTGCAGACACACAAAACACATGCCACATAATGAACATGTTCATGGAAAGACAATCAAACTAAATAAACACAACTGCTATGAAATCACATAAGCGGAGACAATCTCGTGGAGGTTACAATTTTACCCATTAATGTAAATCATGACATAATGTCTCATCAGTTGAACAGGATAATGACTCCTGATACCTTGAAACCTGTTACGGTCAAAAATGCTGAAGATGTTGAATGAAAACAACATTTAAATTCACATAGTAGGCCTAATTGTTTTACTTGAATGATGTGGACTTCGTTATTTATCTCTGATTATCACCTACTAGTTAATTAGACTTCATTCTGGGCCCACAGGCTCTACAAAGAACCTGTAGTACCATGAGTCACGGTAGCTGCAGTTTCATGCCTTTCTTTGTGTGAGGGTAGCATTAAAGAATGCAAGGTCAAATTTGTTGGGCTTTACATAAGTATTGTAGTTACAGATTTGATTTTAACTGCGAAAGTGAAATATTTTTTCAGGGGCCAAATACTTTTGCTGGAGGGCTGAATTTGGCCCGCGGGCCATTATTTGCCTCCAACTGACTAAAGACCAACTGGACTGTGATGTGACCTGAGATTTTCCAATGTACAGTGGGGACTCTTCAGTCCAGCAGACAGCAGCTTCACTCCTGAGTCCTGCAGGCTGTTGTTACTCAGGTCCAGCTCTCTCAGATGGGAGGGGTTGGAGGTCAGAGCTGAGGCCAGAGAAGCACAGCCTTTCTCTGTGATCAGACAGCCTGACAGCCTGCAGACACACAAAACAACACACGTCACATAATGAACATGTTCATGGAAAGACAATCAAACTAAATAAACACAACTGCTATGAAATCACATAAGCGGAGACAATCTCATGGAGGTTAAGATTTTACCCATTAATGTAAATCAAGATATACTTTCTCATGAGTTGAACAGGATAATGACTCCTGATACCTGTTACGGTCAAATATGCTGTAGACGCTGTATGAAAACAACATTTAAATTCACATAGTAGGCCTAATTGTTTTACTTGAATGATGTGGATTTCATTATTTATCTCTGATTATCATCTGTTAAGTTAATTAGACTTTATTCTAGGCCCACGTGCTGTACAAAGAACCTGGAGCACCATGAGGCACAGTTTGAATCGGTCTCTTCATGTGAGGGCCACATTAAATGATACAAGGTCATATTTATTGGGCTTTATTGTACGAAAAGAAAAACAAATTTTCAGAATGCTTGGGAGAGGGGGGCATATTTGGCCCACTGGTCATTATTTGCCTAGAATTGACTATAGACCAAATTTACTGACATCTTACCTGAGAGTTTCCAGTGTACAGTGTGAACTCTCAAGTCCAGCAGACAGCAGCTTCACTCCTGAGTCCTGCAGGTTGTTGTTACTCAGGTCCAGCTCTCTCAGACTACAGGACTGGGAGCTGAGAACTGAGGACAGAGAAGCACAGCCTTTCTCTGTGATCAGACAGCCTGAAAGCCTGCAGACACACAAAAAACCACAAGCCGCATAATAAACATGTCCATGGAAAGATAATCAAACTAAATAAACACAGCTGCTGTGAAATCACATAAGCAGAGACAATCTCATTGAGGTTACAATTTTACCCATTAATGTAAATTAAGATATCATTTCTCATGAGTTGAACAGGATAATGACTCCTGATACCTGTTACGGTCAAATATGCTGAAGACGCTGTATGAAAACAACATTTAAATTCACATAGTAGGCCTAATTGTTTTACTTGAATGATGTGGATTTCATTATTTATCTCTGAGTATATATATAATACTCATTATTTATATTAGAATTGACTATAGACCAAATTTACTGACATCTTACCTGAGAGTTTCCAGTGTACAGTGTGAACTCTCAAGTCCAGCAGACAGCAGCTTCACTCCTGAGTCCTGCAGGTTGTTGTTACTCAGGTCCAGCTCTCTCAGACTAGAGGACTGGGAGCTGAGAACTGAGGACAGAGCTTCACAGCTTCTCTCTGAGAGGTCACAGCCACTCAGTCTGAAAAAAATGATCAACATGAATTAAAATAGGAATGTTATGTGTTATAGATTAAGTCTGGACTAAGGTATAATCCAGAAGAACACTTTAAGTCAAGCCTTTCTCAGTGAATCAAAAAAGGGGACACTATAAATTTGTTCAGTGAAGCTGAAAGATCAACTTAATCTAGACGATAACTGTTAAGGTTGCTGTAGACATGGGTAACAAGATGTCTTCACAGAGACAGAAACAAGTAAAAAGACAGAAACAGGTAAAAAAAATAGTACAGTAAAAGAGGAGAATAAACACAAAACATAAGAACAGAGAATAAAATGACACGATAAAAAACACATACAACAAGAAAAACACAGTTAACGAAAGTAAGTAAACATAAACACACAAGGATAGAATTAACTAATTTAACATAAATTAACTAAATTGAAAACCAAAACCGGTAACCAGTGAGGAGATGCCAATTTTGATTATGTATAATTTCACCCTACACTGTCTGAAATCCTTGCTTGTTCTACAAAACAAAATGAAAATTTGAAAGTTAGCAGTGAAACAGGAAATTCTGTGTATCAGAACAAGTTCATCTGTGTGCTGTTCAGTATATGAATGCGGACTTTTCCACAGCAGGAACTTTCCCAGGGGGCTGACAGAAAGTGAACCTGTATTTTGACCAGAGGAACAGAGGACTATGTTTAGCTCCAGTATAATATCTACAGGTGCTAACAAAGTCCATGTTTCACAGTTTAAAGCACTCACCATCGCTGATTGGTCAAACACAGACACCATGGCAGCTTCAACTTCACTCATTCATTCATAAAACAAGGAAGTATTGTAGTACTGATATCAAGACGAGACGTCGACATTTACCGTTGGGCATTAATGTTAGTTACAAAGTTAGGCTCTGTTGTTGTCTTCCTGACTTCATTTTTTCAAAGAGGAAAGGAAAGAGAGATTGCATATGAGCTGAGATCACAAGCAAGCTAGAGTGTGAATGAGAGAGAGGAAGCAGTGGTAGAGAGGGAAAAAGTAAATGAAATGAGAAATAAAACTTTAATAATGTGTTATTCCTATGCAGTAAAGCCTTCAAAAATAATCTGAAATGCAAGTGTTTATGGTTAAATTCCTGTTAAAGTTGGGACTGCCAACCATGGTTCTTCTACTCAGTTGTATTTTATTTTGTTAATGAAAATTCAATAGGCATATCAGACAGAACAAGATAGAGGAGGTCACACAAGTACAGTTTGTGTGTCATTTAATCAGCAGATCTACTTCACACTGGGGGTGAGCACATTTTGTGTGATCAGGAGAGAGAGAGAGAGAGAGAGAGAGAGAGGGAGAGGGAGGGGTTCTAGTGTTAAAGTACCATGTAGACATCTTATATTCATTTTATTTGGAAATTACTTTAAAATTGTGCAATTATTAGGTGAAAATATAAAGATTTCTGGACTGGGTTAAGCCCACAATGTTTCAAGATCCTAACAACACCTCTTTCAGATAGAACTGAATAACCATCAAACTCTCAGCAGATCGTCACTGTGGAAAGTCACAAAACAAGGAACAACGGGATGAAGCTTGTGTTGTTTTCTTTGGTTTCAAAGCTGTCATCGTTTTAAACCACTAAACGCCATTTTTGCCTGAGAGGTCACAGCTACTCAGTCTGAGAATGAGAGTAGGAAATAAAAGAATAGTTGTAAATTTTTCCATCTGAAAAGATAGACTATTTAAAATGTCACAAATAAATCCAACTACCTCTGTACTTACAGAGCTTTGTTGGAGGCTTTGACCACTGGCAGCAGCCTCAGAAGAGCCTCCTCTGAAGCAGAGTATTTCTTCAGGTCAAATACGTCCAGATCTTTTTCTGATGACAGTAAGATGAAGACCAGAGCTGACCACTGAGCAGGAGAGAGTTTATCTGTGGAGAGACTTCCTGATCTCAGGGACTGTTGGATCTCCTCCACTAGAGAACGATCATTCAGTTCATTCAGACAGTGGAACAGATTGATGATTTGCTCTGCAGAGAGATTTTCCTCCAACTTCTTCTTCATGTACTGGACTGTTTTCTGATTGGTCTGTGAGCTACTTCCTGTATGTGTCAGCAGACCTTGAAGGAGAGTCTGATTGGTCTGCAGTGAAAGTCCCAGGAGGAAGCGGAGGAACAAGTCCAGGTGTCCATTTGGACTCTGTAAAGCCTCGTCCACAGCACTCTGTTAGAGATGTGTCTCTGCAGAATTCTGTTTTCTTGTTTCAGATTTCTTGGAGGCTGATTGTTCTTTTGCCAGCAGATTGACACCAGAGTTGGTGAAGGCCAGACGGACATGAAGAGCAGCCAGAAACTCCTGAACGCTCAGATGGACGAAGCTAAACATTTTGTCGTCCTCCTTCCGCTTCCCCCGTTCCTCTTTAAAGATTTCTGTGAACACTCCTGAGTACACCGAAGCCCCCCGGACATCTATGTCGCTCTCTTTTAGATCTTTCTCGTAGAAGATCAGGTTGCCCTTTTCCAGCTGGTGGAAAGAAAGTTTTGCTAATGACTTGATGTACTGAACACATTTTTCTTCATTCCTCTGCTTTGTCTGATGAACCAAGAATTCTGCATACATCTCAGTCAGGGTCTTGGGCAGCTCTCCTCCCTCTCTGGTCTTCAACACCTCCTCCAGAACTGTAGCAGTGATCCAGCAGAAGACTGGGATGTGGCACATGATGTGGAGGCTTCGTGATGTCTTGATGTGGGAGATGATTCTGCTGGCCTGCTCCTCATCTCTGAACCTCTTCATAAAGTACTCCTCCTTCTGTGGGTCAGTGAACCCTCTGACCTCTGTCACTATATCAACAAAATCAGAATGGATCTGATTGGCTGCTGCAGGTCGTGTGGTTATCCAGAGGCGAGCAGAGGGCAGCAGATTCCTCTTGATGAGGTTTGTCAGCAGCTTCTCCACTGAGGTGGACTCCGTTACATTGAAGTTAACTGCCTGGTTTTTACTGGTAGAGCAGTCTAGTTGAAGGCGGCTCTCATCCAGTCCATCCAAAACAAACAAGTTTGAATTTACTTTTGTCATAGTTGGTGTTTCCCGATGACTGCAGAGTTGTAAAGATGTGATTAAGAGCTTCTTCCTTGATGCATCTGGTCTCTGTAATACAATGATGAATCAGTTCTGCCAAACACAATTTTTCTTCCTTCCATAGATTCAGCTGGCGGAAGGTGAAGGGGAATACCAGATGCACATCTTGATTGGCTCTTCCTTCAGCCCAGTCCAACACAAACTTGTGCACAAGAAATGTTTTGCCAATTCCTGCGATTCCATTGGTCAGCAATGTTCTTTTGGGTTTATATCTTCCAGAGGGGGGTTTGAAGATGTCACTGGGTTCAATTGGTTTCTCTGTTTCAGCTGGCTTCACCACAGCCTCAATCTGCCTGACCTCATGCTGTGTGTTAATGTGTACGTTAGCTCCAGCTGTGATGTACAGCTCTGTGAAGATTTCATCCAGAAGCTGCTCATCCTTCTTCTGAGCCCACCCCTCTTGTGCACACATAAACTTATCCTGGAGGTTTGACTGAAGCAAGTGTTTGTAATATGAGATGGGTTGTGGCTCTGGTTCTGGAACAATCACATCTGTGTTACATGATTAGAAAAAACTAAATTAGGCTGCATGTCTACAGTCAGTGCTTTTATTTTGCCAAAGGTTCATGTCTGAAGAGAAACTAAAAAGCAGTCACTGAATTTGGGATTTAATGTGGAGCGACTTATCTGTGGACAGTATGCTAGTAATCAGATATGTGTAGTAGCTATCTTAACATTGAGGTTTTATCCCATCCTTCTCTTTTATACACCCTATCACATTTAAGTAAAACGTAGATCTGAGCATTTATTCAAATTTCTTAAAATAAGTCAGGATGTTCGTCCAGTAGAACTATTAAAATAAAAACCAAGATGGTAGTGTGTGCAAGTACGGTGTTTACATGTTTGTATTTGTATAATTCGTCAGTTGTAAGTAAGAGTCCGTTGGGTTTGCCATTGAGGCGCAGTTACAGTTGTCAATTCCTGCTAGACATCAGCAATATGTTTAAGTTAAAATTAATAACCACTATTGGGCCTTGGATTACTTCGCGCAACAACTACAAAACTGACCTCGACTACTGTCCCCACCTAGAGAGGAGGCGCTACAGGCGGTGCGAGAGAAAGCAGAAGAGCAAGGAGGTATCCGAGCAAAGCTAGCCTACACAGACCGCCAATCCCAACCATCCTATTCGCAAATGTGCACTCTTTGTAAAATGAAATGGACCACTTATGTCACTCGAAGTCTTCCCAACGTGACATGAGAGAATGCTCCATTTTTGTATTCAGGGAAACTGCCACAATCTCTCCTGAGTTTGTCTGTTTGTATAGCTATTTATAAAACTTAAAATTGGGCACAGATACAGACAGTTGCAGTTTTCCCAACTTAAATCTGGATCTTTTATTGTCCCATATGAATTTGCCTAAAAAAAAATATTTTGTAAAAGTTCATTTTAATCAATGCGATCCTACCAATCATGTTGAACTTAAGCACAGACCATCTTTGTAAATCATTCCTAATCTTAGCTATCACAGGTACTATATTATATTTTATTAACTGATTCAGGTCATATGGGATAAAGATACCAAGATATGTCAGCCCATCTCTATTTATTTGGAATGGAATATTTAGTTTATCCTGTCTTAATCTACCCATTGGCAGTGCAACTGATTTCACAAATTAATCTTATGTCCTGAAAAACCGCTGAATTTATTAACTATCTCAATAAGTTCTAGCAGAGAAATACTAGGATTAGTTAGGAACAACAGAACATCATCAGCATACAAGATAATTTTATGCTCATACTGCTTTGTTTTAATACCACTAATCTTCTCATTACATCTAATAGCTTCAGCCAGGGGTTCCGTAAGAAGAGCGAACAAAAGTGGTGACAAATGGCACCCCTATCTAGTACCTCTGTTTATAAAAAGGCAGGTGAGAGTATCCCATTCACTGAAACAGCTTTCGGGTCTGTATAGAGCAATTTATGTAGAACCTTAAAAAGATACCTCCATTGAATTCTATCAAAAGCTTTCTCTGCATCTAAGCTCACTATATATGCATCACTAGCCTTATTGTTAATATATTGCATCACTCCCAGTAATCATCTAATATTCAAGTATGCATACCTCTTGGGGATAAAACCTGTCTTATCAGGAGAGATAAGTCTAGGAATAAGTTGGTTGAGTCTTCAAGCTAACAATTTTGCCAATAATTTTGAATCTGTGTTTTGATTTGATATAGGTCAATATGAGGCTGGATCCTCTGGATCCTTGAAATAATTGTTATTGTAGCTAATTGTAGAGTAGGAGGAATACTTCATCAAGGAGTGTTTAAACATTTTGGTTCTTGATTCTGAGGTTTTGGTTTTGTATCTGCATTTTAGTCTTGTCAACTGTTCTCTTTAGTTAGTTCTCATTCAGTTTTGTTATTTTTTTGTCTGTTTTGTATCTGTTATTAGTCTTTGCTTTGGTGTCTGTCTCATTCTGTTATTATTTGATGTTTGTTTCATGCTTGGTTTCTGTCTGTTAATTGTGATCTCTGCCTGATTTGTTGTTAATTTGTTTGTGATCATTCTGTGTTAGTCTGTTCTGTCTTGTGGAGTTGCCTGTGTTTCTTAGTTAGTTGGTTGGTCTTGTCTGTTCTGTGTTTTTGAGTCCAGTTAGATTCTTATCTTGTGTTTTTTAAGTGTGCTCGCCTTTAGTTCGTTAATTAACATTTTAAACTGATCCTGCTCTGTGTTCTGCATTTCGATCCATCAACCACCAGAAGATGCCACCTCTGCACTCCAGGACTGCTTTGACACCACAGACTCGGACATGTTCAAGCAGGCAGTGACTTACAACCAGTAGACTAACATACAGGAATATAGAGAGACTCACTGCTTACATCACCAAATGCATTGATGATGTGACCCACAGCAGAACCTTCACTATACGTGCCAATCAGAAGCCATGATTGACAGGAGAGCTTCATAAGCTGCTGAGGGCCCAGGACACTGCCTTCAGAGTCGGTGACATTGCTAGCCTGACAACAACCAGGGCCAACCTGTGCCGCAGCATCATGAGAGTCAAATGCCAGGACACAGTAAAAAAAATAACCAACCATTTTAGCGACAGCAGAGACTCAAGGAGCCTGTGGCAAGGGATCCAGAGCATCCCAAACCACAGACGTGTGATAGCAGCACAATATCCAGCACAAGCCACCTTAGCTACCTTACTAAAAAGAAATGTCAAAACTTAAAATAATAACTGCTGCTATTCAACCTTGCACTGTGGATACTCACATGGACATTTTTGCACAGTACTGCACAATATTTGGAACATTGCACTAAAAAATATATTTACATTAGACTGTTAACTGTTGTTTGACTGTAAATAATTGTAATCAAATTGTTGAACTGTTTAAAAATTTTAATTACTGTTTGTTGTTTGTTTTGTCTTACAGTCACCGTGGGTCATAACAAAACACAATTTCAATCTTCTGTGTGCCTTGTACATGGTAGAATTGACAATAAAGTTGACTTTGACTTTGATGAAAACAAAAGTCTCTTCTTATTGTAATTAATTCAAATTCAAGCCTATTAATACTAAATACTAGTGGTTTAAATAACTGAAAATATGATTAGTTTTATTTAAAAGCTTTCTGTATATAGAAAAACAAAAGCTTTACCTTCACACTGAGAGGGGGACGAACCTCTGTTCTCTGAAGTGTCTCCAACATCATTGACATCCACTGACACTGAGAAAGAGAGATCGGGTTATATTTTCTATTAATATTATTATTATTACTACAGGTGTAGCTGCTCTTGAATGGACAGATCAACTTCCAGCAGGTCAGAGTTGTATACAGTATACTCTCTGACGTCAACTTGCCAACCCGTTCTCACTCCTGAGTCCTCAATATGGACACGTTTGGCGTCAGTTTGTAACGTACTGGGGAGCTCTTTAACGTCACGTTCAACACACTGGGATATGATTTCAATATGATTTCAATCCAGCCAATGAGAGCAGGCAGCTACTTTTTCTCTGCAAAACAGTTTTTACTCACCTCCAGCTCTCTCTGTAGCTCGGACAATCCCTGCTACCCGTGTGTGCTAATCCATTCTTTCATCCAGATTCTTTGTCTTTATAATTGCCATCTTTATAATAACAAACAACAGCTGTTTTATGTGTAGTTTAGCATCATTTCCCGTTTCATATTTCTTGACAAAACGTAGTTTGGAGACCAGCTGTCGGTGACACGTTGGCAGCTCATGTAGTGTGTGACCCCCTTTCAACTTTTCTTGTCAACTTGTGTCGGTCTGTATAAATATGAAGTAGTCCCACAGAGCTCTGACAGCCACAGTAACAACAGTGGGGCTGAAAACATGGCAGCTCGTTGTTGAGAAGCATGAGTGAAGATAAATTAAATGAATAAATATTCCCAAAAAATTTAAGTAAAAAGTTAATTTAATAAAAGCAGTTAACTATGAGCTCCTAAAGCCCCTAGTTTTATTTTAAAAGTTTGCATAGTTATTGCTCATAACTTGGCCATGGAGCCCTACATGTTGAAAAATGACACCAAGGGGTCTTAATAAAGCGTCCACATGTGTCAAGCTGGTTGTGAGAATGTGTTGCAACTGCAGGAAACTACTGCTTTATTTCACACCAATCAACATGTCAACCTCATTAAGTCATCAAGACATCTCATATTTACTCAAAGCATAAAATACCACACTAATAATAAAATTATGCACATTACTCAATGACATTTATATCTCCCACTGTCTCAAACCAAGTAGTAAATGAAGGAGAATGAAATCAGGCGGTGCCATAATGCTTCTGTCATCTCAAAACGAATGCTTGATATATTATCCTCAAATTTTACTCTTTGGTGAATGCAATGAGCTTCTGAACCGAGAGACAGCGTTCCTTTACAAGCATCATGTCGCTCACGTCAACCTGCTGTTTGTGCCAGAAAATACAAAAGTGAAAAGTTTGACCGATCTTCTGGTCCTGAGCTGGTGTCTGGCAGACTCTGCACCAGGTCGTTCCTGGGTATCTTCCCTAAAACCTTCTTGGTCACCTCTAGAGCTCCACGAGGTTTATAAGCGTTCACCATCAGTTCCACTGTTTTCAACCTGTCTGCCGTCTCCAGCACAGACTTTGTGATCTTTGGGGAAACTTCCAGGATGTCACTGTGATCCAGATACCATCTGAACTCCTTGAATTCTTCCTCACTCAAATCCTTCAGTGTGTTCAAGAGGACCTCTTCAGTCATCGTGGCTCCCTGCTAAAATCAGGCAGTACTGTCAACACAAATGTATTAGAGCAGAAAAAGGAGCTCTGATTGGCTGACACAGGAGCTGTGTTTTTAGTTTAGGCCAGTCAGAGCTCCTGCTGCTGCTCTGTGGGCTTGACTTCATGTTCTTTTGAAGCAGCACACCATGAGTGAAAGCACCATAAACATGAAGTGTAAACGTTAAAGCCACAGTAGTTCTTACTGTGTGTTCAAATAGAACGTGAAGCAGATTTTTGGAACAATTTAATACAAAGTCAATGCAGAGACAGAGTCTCTTCTGGTCGACCAACAGGGAGCGTTTGGAGGAGAGCCGAGGGTGGCGCTGGAGGTTTAGGACAAATAAGCACCTAGTGGCACCGGATTCTGCTCTGATACTTATCTGTTTAAATTTTTTATTAACTAACTTTTTATTCACATTTTGGGATTAAGAAGTGGATTTATCTTTACTCGCAACTTCTCAACCTGTCTTCAGCGAGCCACCGAATTTCTGATATCCACTATTATAGCCGTCAGTGGGAGCCTGTGACACTACTTTATATTTATACGCAGACCGGTCATAACATTTTTAAACTTGTAAAGTAGTTTTACTACCTGGTAAATTCTGAAAATATGTGTCTACTACTTGAGTCCAGCTACCGTAATTCTCTATGAAACAAGTTAGCTTAGCATAACCTTGATCGATCCAAACGCCATTTACAAAACAAGCATTTTAAAAGTTGTTTTCTTGCTGTCTTGTTGACCTGACAAAGCATGAATTCATATGTTTAACAAATGAGCATCATGATGTAGTTCTTTCAGCACCATTTTGATCTATTTATTGAAATTAAATCAAAATGATTATTTTGGGTTCATACCTACATTTACTCATTTAGCTGACACTTTTATCCAAAGCTACTTACAATTGCTATACATGTCAGAGGTCGCACGCCTCTGGAGCAACGAGCGGTTAAGTGTCTCGCTCAGGGACACAATGGCGGATGGGCCACATTGGGGGATTGAACTGGGGTCTCTTACACCAAAGGCAGGTGTCTTATCCATTGCGCCATCACCACCCGCATTGCCTCTGTAGAAAACCAGATTAAGGGTGAATATTTGCGGTATTCACGAGAGTAACAAGAGGCAAAATTCACTTCACACTGTATGTGAGGGTGAGTGAGAATCAATAGCACTTTTCAGTGTCTCTAATCTCACCGGGCACGGTAATATTAACAACAGTAATTATTAGGAGTGAAATCAGTATGTGCAGAAAAGGTCTCTCTCCTCCTAGAGAAAGCTAGGGCTTCTGTCCTAACAACTTGTCCCTCTCTTGAAGGACAAAGATGAGCACTTCTAACATTTTACAGAAATATTAAACGAGCGGCCTTACCAAAGTGTCGCAGAAGAAGCATTCGATCAGACGACTGAAGAAATAAAGGAAAAACAGCTTCCTGTCTCTCAATAGATCAACATGATCGACCTAGTTTTATCAAAGTCTGTGTCCACAAACTCGGCCCTTTGAGACAGAAGACAAGAACTTTTCAAGAATAAAGAAACCAAAGAAAGTTCCTAAGTTTGAGAATCTAAAACTTCAGTAAGGATGCAAAATCTAAAAACTGAACCCTCAACCCCTTTGACTGAATCATTTTCGTTTCTATCGCCTGTAGGGGCAGGGCCTTCTCTTCTATACAAATTCAAAGCTTTCATTGGTTAGAAAGTGTGTGCTTACCCAAAGAACATGATCTACGTATAAGCAGGATATGGTTTCTGTCTTTTAGAGGACAGGCCTACTTTAAACATGTGACAGTTTGGGACAAAGGACACGGACTCAGTGTCAGAGGCCTCAGTAGAGAAGCTGTCAGAAGGCAAAGAAGGAGAAGTTCCAAACCGCAAACTGCAGACAGGAAGGAAGCAGAGTGAGGAGGTTCAGCCCAGCAGCTGGCTTCATACAGACTCTCTGTGACCCACATCCAGGAACACCAAGAACCTCAGCAGCTGCCGCACCTCTGATTTTAAAGAGTTCTATTATTATTGGAAATGTGCTGTTTGCTTTCTTCACAAGTAAAGAAATAAAGTGTGTGTTTTATAAAAAAATGTGATCATGATCCTGGCTAAAGCTTTCCATCATGAAGAACATTTAGCAATTAAAAGCTTCTGTTGGTGTTTCCTGGATGAAGCTACTTTCTAACTGGACAAACAAAAAGGCTTCAGCCTCTGAAACTGTGAATCTCTCTGAACTCTGTCTCACTCTGAATCTTTCTACTGCATGTGTGCTGGGTGATAAAGCCCTGACTCGTGTGTTAGTCTTCAGTCTGTACTCTAGGTTGAAACAGACTCGTTTCTAGAGCCTCAGTGAATCCAGGTTTCTAATGTGCTGCAGATGATGTGAGAAGAACTGGTCTCAGATCAGTCGCGTTCTTCACTGTGGATCACATTTACAATCCACACCACTTTCCATCCAGCCAGAGCTGCCCTCACCCAGTAGGTGGCGCCCCAGGACACAATCCACAGCAGCTCAGAAGGTTCATATCTACAAGATGAATCTGCTTAATGTTTAATGTGAGAAGCTGTTTAACTTATTCCTGTCTGCTGACTCTGTTTCTGAATGACATGCTGCATCAGTGTGAACCTGTGCACCTCAAAGCCACAACTGTACTCTGAGGAAGGGAAGCAGCCACTTCCATCAGCTGAGTTCTTCAGATTTTTGGGCTATGCTAAACGTTCAGAATAATGACATAAATCATTGCATTCATTTTTGTCAGTTTGTCAAGCTTTCCAAATTTCAGACTTGTCTTGCTTTGGTCTTGTATAATATAAACCCGTGTGACGGAAGCCAGAGAAGCTGTGCAGTGAGTTAACTTCACTTCCCGACACCTTAAGCCGCATACACTCACTTAAATCTTCGTTTCAACTTCGTTTGTTGACTCAGTAGTATACACAGTATACACAGTGAGTGAGTAAAGTTAAGTGTAAATTACTTCCCATCTGCATAACACAGAGCCTAAAATGCTATAAGCTATGAAATGAATAATAATTGGAAGAAAAAATATTTAGCATTAAAACATGATTAATGGCAATAAAGCATGCTCATAGTATTATATTATAATAAATATAATATTTTAGAGCCCCAAATATCCCAAATCATGCTTTTATGGGAGCCAATGTCTGATTTAAATTGATTTTGATTTTGATTTACAGTGACAACTGTATCTAAGGAAGGGTTAGAGTCCCCCTTAGGGTTAGAGTCCCCCTTAGGGTTAGAGTCTCTAGGTGTTAAAGGGTTAGAGTCCCCCTTAGGGTTAGAGTCCCTAGGTGTTAAAGGGTTAGAGTCCCCCTTAGGGTTAGAGTCCCTAAGTGTTAAAGGGTTAGAGTCCCCCTTAGGGTTAGAGTCCCTAAGTGTTAAAGGGTTAGAGTCCCCTTAGGGTTAGAGTCCCTAAGTGTTAAAGGGTTTTCAACTGATATCATATTCATAACAGAAGCGAGGAGTTTGGGTTTTACAAAACGTAATGTTTTCTTAACCCCACCGACTGGATTAAAAAAATAACGTAAGAGAAATCACGACTTTTAAACTAATGTTTTTCTGCACATTTATAAGAGCAGCATTCAGTATTTTTACACAACATTCTGCTATGATTAACTAGGCTACGTAGTTAAATGTTACTTTTACTTTTAACCGTGTTTGTTGTTGTTACGATTGGGAGTCTCAATAGGGTGTTTTATTTTGAAAATTTACCGGATTCTCTCTGTTCTGTGTCCTACTTCCTGCCTGGTTTGATCTGCTCTGTGCTGCTAGCGGTAAAAATAGACCTGCTACCTATTCTCTACGTAGCGGAGAGCCGCTTCTGGGACGCACTGTGGCCGCATCTGGTGGACAAGCACTGACTATAATGGCCGCGATTAGTAGTGTTGTAGTACTCGAGACCGGTCTTAAGACAACTTTTTGATGGTCTTAGTCTTGTCTCGGACTCGACCGTATTTGTACTCTGTCTTGTCTCGGACTCGACCGTATTTGTACTCTGTCTTGTCTCGGACTCGACCGTATTTGTACTCTGTCTTGTCCCGGTCTCGACCGTATTTGTACTCTGTCTTGTCTCGGTCTCGGACATTGAGTTCTCGGAATTTTATTTCAAAACCAGCACAGAACATAACATTTGGGAATAAATTGCTTTTGCATTGTCTGATTTATTTGTTAACATCCTAACTTTGATTAGATGTAAAACTTATTGCTTCAAATGCAAACAATAACCCTAATTAAAAATGTGTTGTTCACGTTAACGGCTGTCCCCCCTCCCCATGATGGTCAGCATGGAAAAGGAGTGTTGAATAAAGATGCTTACATTGATTTCAGCTCTTAGTGTGTGTATGTGGGTGTTTTTAGGGAAATGTGGATCTTTCAGATCAATTTGAGAAGTACCTGTGATCTCGTTCCACATTTTATTGTGTGTCATGTAATGTGGGGAACTGGTCTGGTCTTGACTTGGTCTCACCCTCCCTTGGTCTGTGTCACGACTTGGTTTCAGCCCCTAAAAGTCTTGGTCTTGTCTCGGTCTCAATAAACTCTGGTCTTGGTCTTGACAACAACAATAGCGATTAGCTCCAGCTGTGGAAGGAACACCTCGCTCTCCACTGTTACGGTGCAGCTGCATGTCAGCGCAGATGCGCATTCACGTCAAAGATGGTGCGTTCAGTAACACAGAAATGCTGTCAGTAAAGCTCTCTCCTTATCTTTCTGTTGTCCATGTTCAGTGTGGCACACATCATGATACCAAACAGCACAGTGCCTACTTTTCACCCTTTAAATAGGCAGACATTGCATTGAAGATTGAAAACACCTTTGATGCTAATTGCAGAACACACCTTAGTTTAACTTCTCGCTATGGTCAAATTATTTCCAATCATCTCTAGGGGTACCATTATTTTTGTCCAGGCCAGTTTCATTAGTTTGTTTTTTAAAAATGATTCTGTTAAGCCACAGATGTCAATGTCAGTTTATCATTTCTGCCCCAAATTCTTATCTAAAAAAGTCTGAAAACTTCAGAAAGTACAGGATGCCTCCCTGGTAACAGCAGGTTGGGCTTTATGTTCATATAGACAATAGAGATTTGTCAACCAGCAGAGATTTTGTTGAACCTTCATTTGTCAGCTTTTAATTCACTGAGTTGCTCAAAGACAAACATTCACAGTTTGGTCTACAAACTGATTTTTATTGGATTTCCAGAAAATGTACAATTTCATAGAAACTGACATAAACTGTGGTTTAAGATTTTCTCCAGATTGCCAAAAACACAACAGCTGCTGCAAAACAGCTGCTCTGAATCCCATCCTAAACAGCAGCATGCCTACCACTAAAACAGCAGAAATTACACTTAAAAAGTACAAAGTGCTAAAGACGTGTTGAGATGCTCTCCCTGTGTTAAACATCCAAACAACAGTCCAAATAAAGATTTAGGAAGAAGACAGCGAGGCGGCTAGAATGAGCTCAGTTCATCTAAAATAATATCTGCTTTGCTTCTGGGATTAAAGGAGAATAATGACAGACATCAACTTCCAGCTCCAAACTAATAAAACACATTTTATTTCCATGTGTTGAAGCCATCACAGTGAACCAGAGCAAGTTGACCAAAACATTTCCCAGCAGCCACTTCTCCCACAGCAGAGTCCAAACAGTGCTTCCTGTTCTCTACAGTTAGGTGTCTTATTGGAAATGGTCTCAGTAGATGACAGGATCTGTCTCGTCTCTATCCTTTCTATTGGCCTCCATTTCTCCTCCTGTTTCCTCCCCTTTCTCTCTCTCCCTCTTTCTCTGCCTACATGAAGCTGACTGTGGAAATGTTGTCATCATTCATACTGATGGACTGCTGATATCATTGCTGTCCATTCTGCAGCAACACACAGAGGCCAAAAGCTTCTCTTTGGTCCCTTTCCTCATGAGGACATACAGAAACAAGTCTGCAAGAGGACTCAGCCTGATGAAGATGGTAGACTGGTATTTGAGGGTCTGGTCATGTTTTATTGCCAGCAACCAAATGATGATGGGCAGGAACAGCAGAGTGTAAATAAGCAGCACCAGAACCAAAATTCCCACAATTCGTCGTTTTTCATCAGAGGGGACCGAGATGGAAGCAGACAGGGCTTTGAGGGTCCCAACCAGGGAGAATATTAACAGTGGGAAGGGAGGGAGGAGGAGAATGGGGAAGAGTATGAATGTCATCATATGATTAGAGAATTTTGAAAGGACAGCAGAGACAGCAGAAAGGAACCAGACCAGGACACAGAGCACCACAGAGGTCTTGATGGTTCGTCTGCAGCGGTACCACAGTGGGTGGGCGATGACCAAATACCTGTAATACAAGATGGACACAAAGTCTTTGAGGAGCTTCAGAGTTATAAACTAATATAATGTTCAGACACAGAAGGAGCTCCACACATACTGGATAGACAGATAGATACCTTTCCAGGGAGATGCAGACCATGAAGTAAACACTGGCAAATAGAGCAGAGAAGTAAATATGATAGAAGATGAAAATTATCGTCCAATCCACATTTGGTGTCACGTCAACGATCATGCAGCAGAACTGAAGGATGTCAGAAATGAGGAGGTTGATGACGTAGATCGGAGCAACTTGATCACTTCTCACCTGCAGGAAAACATTGGTAAAAGTCAACAAGCAGTTGGAAACATGTTGTGAAGTCCACCTCCTCCCAAATCTGTCATCTTGCTCTGCCCAGCAGCTGCAGTCAGAGCCATTTCTGACTTTTTCATCCAACAGAAATCTCAGATATGACCCACTGGCCAATCAGTGCAGGAACAAGACTAAGGGCCAGATTTCCTGCAGCTTCTGCAGCAGTTTTTCAGCCACAGATATGAAGCGTTCTGGCTCAAACACATGAGCTGGATTTATCAGACAGACGCACCAGACTGGAGTCGCAGTTTGAGGCTCATGTTTGTGTTTGCAAGGTGAGCCTCTCTCCTCCTTGAATCAGCATTTCAGGGAGGATCACACAAATAAGAACTGGAGGCAAAGAACTTGATAGAGTCATTAAGCTCAACAGTTTAAGAGAAGGCTGGAATGGAGCCACACATGGAAACTGCATGTGTTTAGGGTCCAATCAGCTTCATGGACATTTGAATTCTGGAGTCAATTATTCCTGTCAGGTTATAGATCATTCCAAGCCTTTGTCCCAGCCCCCTGACACCTAGCCCCCAAACCAGATCCAGATCCTTTACAGACAGACAGACTGTAGGACAGACACACCACACAGACAGGAAATAAATAACTCTCAGTTAGAATGTACATACCATAGAATAAAGAGCATAGATGGCCACCAGGGTCAGAGGAAGGCCGACAGCAACGATTATGCATGTGACCACATTTAAGATGAAATAAAGTTCATTGAGCTCATTGTTATTCTGGTAGTTGGAGGTGATGTTGCTGTTATTCTGGTAGTCAGCGGTGGTGTAGTTGTGATGGTAGCTTTGGTTCTGTGAGCTGCTGGTAACGTAGAGACCTTCCATTCTTCAGAGTGAAACCTGTTTGAGAGATCAGGTTATTAAAGGGAGCAGGTTTTTAATATCTACCCAACATTATTCAGTGACATCACTAAAGCTGAGAGGTGAAGTTCACACAAACACAGTGTACCTATAGTTTACCCACAATCATATCAAATCACAAACTGCTGTCTTTCAGTTTTGATCATCATTCCTCAACATTTGTTACGTTTAACTTTTATTTAATCAAATAAGAAAAGAAGAACAAATATCTGTGCGTGCTGATGTGAGGTCGTTACTGCAGCCACAGAACATCGTCCAGCTGTTTCAGTAACTTAATGTTTAATGTTAATGCTCATTGGTTTAGGACATCCTGCCTGTCTCCTGTACTCGATGCCCAGGGCTGGACTGGTAATCTGGCATATCGGGCAAAAGCCCAGTGGGCCGACGCACCTTTGGGGCCGGTGTAATGTAAATTAGCTGCAGTACCCTGCGTAGAGCAGGCAAAGGCACTTGATGGAGTAATGAGAGCCGTGGCCACTGCCAGTCTGTGGTGATAGCAAGAGACAAAGTGACTGAGGGAGAGAGAGAGCAGGAGTGGAGGTGAAGCAGTAAGCATGGAGCAGCTCAGCCTGTAGGGAGGGTCATTTACACTGGGGACGCTGGGGACATGTAGGCTACCCACCACTATTTGAAAGCATTTGTTAAATGTTCTGAAAAATAGTTTGAACCAAGAAATGTTACTTAACAAATAAAAATGCTATGAAAAGGTTTATTTGCACAGCAAGCCTGTAATGCAGTGGAAGTATAGAAATAACTTAGGCTAAAAACAATAAGAAGCTACAGATTACTGTATTATATTCTATTATATTTTTATATTCTGAATTTCACCTGCCACCTGAATTTTGTGCTTCCCTGGGGCAGAAAATGTCTCCAGAATACAGGAAATGAAGTGTTTAATGCTCAAAATCTTCTTTTCCCCCCTAAATAGTCGGCTTATTAAAATATATTCTTGTCTTGTTGTCATGGCCCCAATCTTGCACAATGTTACGACTCATGGGCTACGTGTTTCATCACATCCTTAAATGGAAGGATGGTGTGTTGGTGAGGGGTGACCGAACAATTTTACTGGGCCGCCTGGACCAAAATGCCAGGGCCGATCTTTTGTCCCGGTCCAGCCCTGTCGATGCTCCAGCACTTGTTGAACGCCCCTCTGCCCTCTGAGTTTGGATCAGGAGGTTTACATGATGATTAATCCACTTGACAGGAGACAGACTGTGCACTCTTCCTTGTTGGTGTTTGTTCTGGAACAAACACTTGTTGCATATTGTTGGGATCACAGGGACCTCACAGAGGAAGCTGTTCATTTGTGATCATAACAGAACTTTTATCTTTTCGTCGATGAACTCAGATTCCTGAACTCAGCTCTCAGCTACGATTGGCCGGGGACCTGTGACCTATGATGTCACCTCATTAATAAAAACTGCAACGCAGCGTCGGTGTCTTCTCTTCTCTGCTGGATGTGACGGCTGAAGCCGCCAACCTGACGGCGCAGCGGCCTCCCAGCGTGGCCCGCTTGGAGCAGAACATAAAGTCCTGCTATAGATTCCTGCCACCAGCTGAGTTAGCCAAGCTGCTAACTCTGAGGAGAACAGACGAAGGGCCAGACGCTCTCACCTGGACGATCCGAACACGACACAGCAAAAGACTGAACGGACCTGCCGGCTACAACTAGCAAGACAACCAAATGTCTTCCTCTGCGGATCCCCCAGGATCCACAAAGTTAAATTTAAGACTTTTTAAGACCTTTTAAATAACACTTAGGATGAAATTTAATACAACTTAACTGACGTTTAATGGAAAATCTGTATGAATTTTAAGCCCGATAAAATTATTACGAAGATACATGAATTTAGTAAAACATTTTATTATAATACATTCATATTTAACACACTATATCTTTTTGGGTTGTGTTTGTACTTTGATAAGATAAAATGAATCAAGGATGTCACTTTGTGTTGAAAAGTGGTGGGACATAAGGGTTCAGATTAGGGGTGTGACAACACACTTAGCTCACATACACAATTCACAATATTGGGTTCACAAGAACAAGACAAAAAGATATTTTAACACTATTTGATGAAATATTCAATGCTGAAATATATTTAAATGGGGGTCCCCTAGAAAATTTTGAGCACTAAACACTTAATCTCCTGCATTCTAGAGACATTTTCTGCACCAATTTATGGTAGAATTGTCTTTATTTAAATAAAGTCTTTCCGATTTTTTTAGCTTAAACTTTTCTGAACAATGCACATTTGTTTCTTTCATCTTTAAATTGCATTGCACGTTTTCTTATTGTGCATATAAACCTTTCTCAAAGTATTTTCATTAGTTTTTTTAACATTTCTTGTTGCAAGCTATTTTTCAGAACATATTTAACAAATGCTTTTCAAAAAAGTGATGGGGACATGTCCACAGTGTCTACAGTGTAAATAACACCTATGAAATGAATCCAATATTTGTGCACTAAGAACTCTTAAGGGATGAAATCAAAAATAAAAACAAATTGTGTGGTATGAGTAGTTACACCTTGGCTAGATAATGTAAAGTAATATAATCTGCCAACAGCTTCAGTGATTATTCATCCTGTTCTTGTTTTAAAGCATCTAAAGGCTGCTTGAAATACAGTATTATATAGTTTTGGCTTGAAAGCAGCGGGGAAAAGGAGCCGGGCTCCGGTTTGTTTTTCCCTCGTTCCTGTGATGCAAGTTTAATGTGCGTTAGTTTGATGTTTCCATGCACGTAACGTTAGCCTTCCTGCGACACACAGACCCGTCCTCGTCTCAAACGCACCTGTCTCTCTGTTTGCTGTGGTAACATTCACTGACCAGTAACCTGCAGCGGCTCTTCCAGCTCCGCTGTTCCATTAGCGCTGCCACAGTGTGATTCAGCTTGTTGTGCTGCCCTCAGCCTCGTCCGCCAACTTGTTCGTATCTCTGGCTTTCTGAATATCAGACACTTGCCCATTCTGAGTCGTCGAGCTAACGTTAGTAGCCCGTCAGAGACGTTTTCTTTTCTTTTCTAACTACTGACTGATTCGCGCTGAGCTGGATGCCAGAGCTCGTGCACCGTGAACACAGTTCAGAGCGTAAAGCTGAACACTGACATAAACAGTAATGTTACCTGCACTGCCGTATAACATCAGTCACACCAAACGGAGTAAATAATGAAGTCTCACACACACAAAGTATTCATTTATGACGTCACAGCATTAATTAAATCCTACACAAGGACAAGAAAAACTTCAAGACCTTAGAAAACGAAATTTAATACTTTGGTAATGAAAATTAAGACTTTTAAGGCCTTATTTTTGGAATATGAAATTTAAGACTTTTAATACTTTAAGACCCTGCGGGTACCCTGCCTGATACTCTTTGTCAGGTAAAGCACATATAGCCTATGTGATTAAAAACTCTTGGTGGTAGGGTTAACATCCTCAATCAATTATTATTATTATTATTATTTATCACCTGTTAATACATTTCACATATTTAATAGAGCTGATTTCATCATAACCAACAAACACGAGGCGGACTTCCTATTAGTTTTCAGTGGAAGGCTCCTGTGGTTAGTGTGGTTAGTCTTAAAGTGTTAAAACCAAAGATCGTCTTTCATCATTCTAAATATTTTGTAATAACAGTACATAAAGCATTTCAAAACATTTTCAAATTTCCAAACATTTCCAGAACATTTCAAAATCCTGATCATCAAATACACTAAAGCAACACTTTGATTTAACAAGCATATAAGCAAATACACTCAAGGAATAAACTTTGATATAAACCGACTTCCTTCCTTCCTCTTCACTCTGACTTCCTGTCAGAGTGAAGAGGAAGAGTTAAAGTAAAAATACATCCCTTACTTACAAACATCATGAGTCCACAACATTATTTTCATGGTGATGAAGCAATGAGTTTCAGCAGCTACACAGCAACATACGTTTATAAGGTGACTTTAGCAATGTGTTCAGCAATTTTACTTCAAGTAATATTATCTTATGAGATGAAGAAATAAAATGAAGAATAATCTTTAGATGATGAAGTGAAACACAGTTAAACACATTTCCTGTCCAATTCTATCAAATACTTTTTATATGCTAACTTTATGATGCTCATCTTTGCAGTATAGTTAAACATTAGGAAACTGAATTATACACAACACCCTCTCTTTAAAACAAAGAACCTTTATAGTGAAGCGCTCACCCCCGGAGAGTGAAGGCAGCATCCTCTTCTTTTCTTAAGCTTTACTCCAGGACAAGGCTCAGTCCCCCCTGCACAGGGCAGCAGCCTGCTTTTGCTGCTTTGTTACTCAGTTTGAAGACACCTCTAATATCTCAGAGACACTTTAGCTTCTTGTAGTTTAACTCAATAAAAAAAACATGGCACCATCTACCAGCCAGTTACTGGTAAAATATGCAAATGTCTGCTAGATTTACTTCATCAGCAGCTAAAAACAATGGTAATCTACTGAGTGGTAGACTTTGAGCGTTTACTGGCTGGTGGACAAAACAGTTCATTTAGCACCCTGCCTGTGTACAGACAGGAGAACCAACTACTGTTTTTTCTCCAGCCACGCTGTCGGGCGCCACGTAGCCTCGTGTTAACCCCTAGAAACCCGGCTCTCTCGGGTCGCCACCCAAAGACCCCGGCGCTGAACAGAGAGAGGCCCCTGATAACAAGCTAGTTTCAATATCAGGTTCTGGCCTACCTCAGTATCAGAAGTCTAACTCCAGACTTTCCTCGCCGTCCCCCGCTCCTCCCCCGTTTCTCATCAGGGAGTAGAGTATTCAAACACAACCTGGAACGAGTTCCTAAACTCCAGATCTAGAGAATAAGACCAGTGTGGCCCTCGGCTCAGTGTGTGGCAGTGTGGAAGAACCTTACCTTGCAGCAGGAGGAGGAGGAGAGGAAAAATAATCTTTGAGATTCTTTACTCAGTGTCTTTTATTAAAGTACAATCAGCAAAAAAGAAAAGAACAGAGCAAAACAGCGTCGACCGGAGTTCTGCTTTTTCAAAATACCAAGAGCTGCAACTTATATACAGACACAGACAGGATGTGACAGAATATCTCTTGATCCATGTTTGCTGATTGGTTGATCTCTAATGCAGATGAGCTATGATCAGTCACCCTGTAAGTGGTCTGTTATCCATATCACACCAAATATGGTACACATGAACACAGAAGATACAGTGGGTACGGAAAGTATTCAGACCCCTTTAAATTTTTCACTCTTTGTTTCATTGCAGCAAAAAAGTTCATTTTATTTCTCAGTAATGTACACTCAGCACCCCATCTTGACAGAAAAAACAGAAATGTAGAAATTTTTGCAAATTTATTAAAGAAAAACTGAAATATCACATGGTCATAAGTATTCAGACCCTTTGCCGTGACACTCATATTTAACTCAGGTGCTGTCTATTTCTTCTGATCATCCTTGAGATGGTTCTACACCTTCATTTGAGTCCAGCTGTGTTTGATTATACTGATTGGACTTGATTAGGAAAGCCACACACCTGTCTATATAAGACCTTACAGCTCACAGTGCATGTCAGAGCAAATGAGAATCATGAGGTCAAAGGAACTGCCTGAAGAGCTCAGAGACAGAATTGTGGCAAGGCACAGATCTGGCCAAGGTTACAAAAAAATTTCTGCTGCACTCAAGGTTCCTAAGAGCACAGTGGCCTCCATAATCCTCAAATGGAAGACGTTTGGGACGACCAGAACCCTTCCTAGAGCTGGCCGTCCGGCCAAACTGAGCTATCGGGGGAGAAGAGCCTTGGTGAGAGAGGTAAAGAAGAACCCAAAGGTCACTGTGGCTGAGCTCCAGAGATGCAGTCGGGAGATGGGAGAAAGTTGTAGTAAGTCAACCATCACTGCAGCAATCCACCAGTCGGGGCTTTATGGCAGAGTGGTCCGACGGAAGCCTCTCCTCAGTGCAAGACACATGAAAGCCCGCATGGAGTTTGCTAAAAAACACCTGAAGGACTCCAAGATGGTGATAAATAAGATCCTCTGGTCTGATGAGACCAAGATAGAACTTTTTGGCCTTAATTCTAAGCGGTATGTGTGGAGAACACCAGGCACTGCTCATCACCTGTCCAATACAGTCTCAACAGTGAAGCATGGTGGTGGCAGCATCATGCTGTGGGGGTGTTTTTCAGCTGCAGGGACAGGACGACTGGTTGCAATCGAGGGAAAGATGAATGCGGCCAAGTACAGGGATATCCTGGACGAAAACCTTTTGCAGAGTGCTCTGGACCTCAGACTGGGCCGAAGGTTTACCTTCCAACAAGACAATGACCCTAAGCGCACCGCTAAAATAACGAAGGAGTGGCTTCACAACAACTCCGTGGCTGTTCTTGAATGGCCCAGCCAGAGCCCTGACTTAAACCCAATTGAGCATCTCTGGAGAGACCTGAAAATGGCTGTCCACCAACGTTTACCATCCAACCTGACAGAACTGGAGAGGATCTGCAAGGAGGAATGGCAGAGGATACCCAAATCCAGATGTGAAAAACTTGTTGCATCTTTCCCAAAACGACTCATGGCTGTATTAGATCAAAAGGGTGCTTCTACTAAATACTGAGCAAAGGGTCTGAATACTTATGACCATGTGATATTTCAGTTTTTCTTTTTTAATAAATTTGCAAAAATTTCTACATTTCTGTTTTTTTCTGTCAAGATGGGGTGCTGAGTGTACATTACTGAGAAATAAAATGAACTTTTTAGATTTTTGGAAAATGGCTGCAATGAAACAAAGAGTGAAAAATTTAAAGGGGTCTGAATACTTTCCGTACCCGCTGTATATCCGCCCACCTGTTTCTGTAAATGCATTCTTTTCACTTCTCTTAAAGTTTTAAGTTCAATGATAAATTCAATATATAATAACATTGTCATAAAGTTGAGCAGGCTAAATAGTAAAATACAAAAAACAGCCAATACATATCATAAACAACACACCTGTCATATCAAAATCAAAGTCAATCAAATAATAAAAGAAGTGAAATTATATTTTTTGCCTTTTTCCCCTCTCCTTTCTTGAGTTACATTTCTTTTTGTGCATGTAGCAGGTTTGCAAAGTGAAAAAGCCCAAAGGGAGTTCCTATCTCCCACAGAAAACTCTGCTCTGAACTGAGAACAGCTCGTTTGTAGTCCTGCCTCTTCCCTTTGATCCCTGTGATGTCACAGCAAAACACGTGTCATAAAGCTCGCTAGAGGCTGGTGAGACTCGCCCTCAAAACACCAGTGGATAAACACACTGACCTGCAGCACACAGTAGCCATGTTTCCATCTAATTGTCATGCGAATTTATAAGCGAACTTTTCAAATGTCACAAAAAACAAATAAAAGTAAATGTGAAATTTGTGCGTTTCCATCAGCTGGTTTGGAGCGAATAAACCAGGCTACAGCAGAAAACATGGGATCAAACCAGAAACAAAACCAGTCGCATAAACCTGATGGTCTTAGAAAAATGGAGAGAGGCCTAACACTAGCTACCCTCCAGCTAATGGACATAAAGTTGTTACTGTGATGTAGAGACAGAGCTCAGTTAAAAGTCACCACTCTGAAACTCTTGCTCCAGTCCATGTTGCTAAGCTGGTCAGAGGAACATATTCAGCTGAACCAAAGACGTGTTTACTGGCTTTTCAGGACCCTACTCTGCTTCCGATTGGCTAGTAGTCCTTAACTGGGTACTGCGCAAGTGATACTCCCAATACACAGGGTGAAAAGAGGAGCTGACAAAAAATATGGTGTTTGTAAAGCTGTTCACGTACAACCGATGAATAAAATGATGAACCTGAAATTGAGCAGAAAATGACCACTTTAAGGTAAAAAACTTTTCATAATGTTTTAATATCATCAAACTTCTCATGCTATAATAAAACTACTTAAACCAGATAATTATAAGTAAAGTAATACCAGTAATACACCTTATAGTGATACTCTTTGTCAGGTAACTACAGTATCTCACAAAAGTGAGTCCACCCCTCACATGTTTTATAAATATTACTGATTATATCTTTTCATGTGACCACAGTGAAGAAATGACACTTTGCTAAAATGTAAAGTTTTCACACCTGAGACCTTGTAACACTAACGAGTCACATGACACCGGGGAGGGAAAATGGCTGATTGGGCCCAATCTGGACATTTTCACTTAGGGGTGCACTCACTTTTGTTGCCAGCGGTTTAGACATCAATGTGTGGTGTGTTATTTTGGGGGGCAGGAGATTTACACTATTATACCAGCTGTACGCTCACTACTTTACACTGTTATACCAGCTGCACGCTCACTACTTTACACTGTTATACAAGCTGTACGCTCAATACTTTACACTGTTATACAAGCTGTACGCTCGCTACTTTACACTGTTATACAAGCTGCACGCTCGCTACTTTACACTGTTATACAAGCTGCACACTCACTACTTTACACTGTTATACCAGCTGTACGCTCAGTACGCTCGCTACTTTACACTGTTATACAAGCTGTACGCTCAATACTTTACACTGTTATACAAGCTGCACACTCACTACTTTACACTGTTATACCAGCTGTACGCTCAGTACGCTCGCTACTTTACACTGTTATACAAGCTGTACGCTCAATACTTTACACTGTTATACAAGCTGCACACTCACTACTTTACACTGTTATACAAGCTGTACGCTCACTACTTTACACTGTTATACAAGCTGCACACTCGCTACTTTACACTGTTATACAAGCTGTATGCTCACTACTTTACACTGTTATACAAGCTGCACGCTCACTACTTTACACTGTTATACAAGCTGCACACTCGCTACTTTACACTGTTATACAAGCTGTATGCTCACTACTTTACACTGTTATACAAGCTGTACGCTCAGTACGCTCGCTACTTTACACTGTTATACAAGCTGTACGCTCAATACTTTACACTGTTATACAAGCTGCACGCTCACTACTTTACACTGTTATACAAGCTGTACGCTCGCTACTTTACACTGTTATACCAGCTGTACGCTCACTACTTTACACTGTTATACAAGCTGCACGCTCAATACTTTACACTGTTATACAAGCTGCACGCTCGCTACTTTACACTGTTATACGAGCTGCACGCTCGCTACTTTACACTGTTATACAAGCTGTACGCTCGCTACTTTACACTGTTATACAAGCTTCTGTACGCTCGCTACTTTACACTGTTATACAAGCTGCACGCTCGCTACTTTACACTGTTATACGAGCTGCACGCTCGCTACTTTACACTGTTATACAAGCTGTACGCTCGCTACTTTACACTGTTATACAAGCTGCACGCTCACTACTTTACACTGTTATACAAGCTGTACGCTCGCTACTTTACACTGTTATACGAGCTGCACGCTCGCTACTTTACACTGTTATACAAGCTGTACGCTCGCTACTTTACACTGTTATACAAGCTTCTGTACGCTCGCTACTTTACACTTTTATACAAGCTGCACGCTCGCTACTTTACACTTTTGTACAAGCTGCATGCTCACTACTTTACACTGTTATACAAGCTGTACGCTCGCTACTTTACACTGTTATACAAGCTGCTGTACGCTCGCTACTTTACACTTTTATACAAGCTGTACGCTCACTACTTTACACTGTTATACAAGCTGCACGCTCGCTACTTTACACTGTTATACCAGCTGTACGCTCACTACTTTACACTGTTATACAAGCTGCACGCTCGCTACTTTACACTGTTATACCAGCTGTACGCTCACTACTTTACACTGTTATTCCAGCTGCACGCTCAACACTTTACACTGTTATACAAGCTGCACGCTCGCTACTTTACACTGTTATACGAGCTGCACGCTCAACACTTTACACTGTTATACAAGCTGTACGCTCGCTACTTTACACTGTTATACAAGCTTCTGTACGCTCGCTACTTTACACTGTTATACAAGCTGTACGCTCACTACTTTACACTGTTATACAAGCTGCACGCTCGCTACTTTACACTGTTATACGAGCTGCACGCTCGCTACTTTACACTGTTATACAAGCTGTACGCTCGCTACTTTACACTGTTATACAAGCTTCTGTACGATCGCTACTTTACACTTTTATACAAGCTGCACGCTCGCTACTTTACACTTTTGTACAAGCTGCATGCTCACTACTTTACACTGTTATACAAGCTGTACGCTCGCTACTTTACACTGTTATACAAGCTTCTGTACGCTCGCCACTTTACACTTTTATACAAGCTGCACGCTCGCTACTTTACACTTTTGTACAAGCTGCATGCTCACTACTTTACACTGTTATACAAGCTGTACGCTCGCTACTTTACACTGTTATACAAGCTGCTGTACGCTCGCTACTTTACACTTTTATACAAGCTGTACGCTCGATACTTTACACTTTTGTACAAGCTGCATGCTCACTACTTTACACTGTTATACAAGCTGTACGCTCGCTACTTTACACTGTTATACCAGCTGCACGCTCACTACTTTACACTGTTATACAAGCTGTACGCTCGCTACTTTACACTTTTATACAAGCTGTACGCTCGCTACTTTACACTGTTATACAAGCTGCACGCTCGCTACTTTACACTGTTATACCAGCTGCACGCGCACTACTTTACACTGTTATACAAGCTGTACGCTTGTAGCTATTTAAAATGAATAACAGGCTGTAGGAGAATTCCAGCACTTTATCATTCATTAAGGAATTTCCAGTCTGGTAAATGATGAATGAGCAACGCTGTATAAAATGTACCTAATATTGTTAATGTATTGATCCTCAACTCCTGCATTTTAACATAAATAGCCTCCCAGTAAGCAATTTCACGGTTAATAGACGTCTAATAGACGTCTAAACAGAGCCCAGACGTCTAGGCTAAAACAGGGCTGAATTTGGGCTGTCAGTGAAGGTTTGGTAGACGTCTAACCATAGCCCAAAAATAGTCTAGTCATCAGTTAGACCATCATACAGATAGACGTGTATCAGATGGTGAAAATAGGTTTAGGCTAAAACAAGGCTGAATTTGGGCTGTCAGTGAAAAATTAATAGACGTCTAACCATAGCCCAAGAATAGACCAAATACACAGCTTTTGAATGACTACCTATCTACCTCAATAGACAACAGAATAGTGGCAAAAGGATTGTTTTTACTCAAACGTAACAGGTTCTCATAAATGGTAATCCATCCAAACAAATTAAAGATTTTTATTAAGAAAGGATTACAACGTAGACAACTTAAGATAATACAACATATAAAGGAATTATTGATAAAATATTATTATAATGCAAAACAGTTTCTATATGTATATAAAATACAAAACAATTTTAACAACATGCAGTAATAAAAACATAAATAATGACACAAAAAATGGGTTAGCTACATCCAATCTAGATCTTCATCTAAGCTGCTACTTGATGCAACAAGCGCAACAGATGGGTCTCTGGGTTGGTGCCAATCTCTTGGGTAAATGGGATCATAACTGTTGAATATGTAAGAATATGAAGTAAACATTAAAATTGACTATCTTCACTGTTTTCCCATAAGGTATGACTTTCAACAAATGATTTGAAATGAAAACTTTCAGTATATTTCTAATTATCATTCTAATGAACGCAAAAAACTCTTTTTTCATTTATAAAATTTTTTTCTTTTTAATTAAAAGCCATTATTTATTACTGACCCATTATCTCTATATTTAGTTTCAATAGTCAAAAACTCATATTTTCATATCATAATGACCTAGTGAGTAAAATATGTGTGACTTTCATAACAAATTATAATAGGTAAGAGTTTTTAAGGGCACGAGGAAACCCGTGGGTATCATGGAGTAACGTTAAGTTACACTTGCACGCAGCATGTTAAGCTAACCACACCGTGCCTTACTCTACACTGTTACCCGCTGAAATGTCACGCTTCCTACATGTGTTAACAAATAATGTAGATAAATAATGAAGACATCTCAAACAAAGACACAGATACTTACAAGACCAAAGTAAATGTCTTTTCGCTTCCAGTGTTTGTAGTAAATTCTCGCCCGTGCTTGCTGAAAGGCCGAAATCGTAACGTATCCCTCGTTTAAAAATGGTGAATGTTTATCACGAGATCTGGCACCTCTGATGTAGACTAACTTTCAAGTCTCGCGTTGCCAGTAGTCATGTCTCAATAGGGCTACAGCTGCCATCTAGCGGTTGACTTTGTTTTAAATTAAAATGAAAGTTAATGCAGTGAACGTTACAGCGAAAATAAAGACCATTTAAACGTTTCAAATGTTTACTTGCATTTGATGATGTGATGTCACGCACCTCAACAGCTTCATGGGTGAAAACTACATAACCAATTTAGACCACGGA